>NC_135232.1:701269477-701391977 GCF_051348905.1 Ranitomeya variabilis | reverse complement strand
TCAAACATTTTTAGGTGGGATACAGAGGGACATAAAAGATACTCCAGGATTGTGATATCAAGAGCTTATGAAAACAGACATGTCTGGAGAGTGAACCAGTCCTTTTTAATCATTTTATGATTGTACTATATGCACTACAGCAAAATTAATATTAAGTAGCTGCCTTCTGTATTGGCATGCAGAGGCGTCCTAGTGTCATCCATGTTGAAAGATTAATTTGCATTCGTTCTGCTCATTCACCACCGTAATTAGAATTTATTGTCCTAATCAAGCCTGCCCTAATAAGGTCTGGGCATTTGGGATTGATAACTTTAGTGACAAGTAAAAGGATGATACAGATTGTGACTCTGTGATAACAAGTACCTCAAGGGATCCCAGATCTGGATCTCACATCCTAAGGAAAGGCCCCAACTCTTCAAAAGAATGTGCATCTAGATTCCACATAAACACAAAAGAAAACCCAGTTCTGGATCTCACATCTACACAAACTCCTCAAAGGAAGTGGTATCTGAATCCCACATATACACAAACTAGAACCCAGATCTGGGTACAGCATCTACGCCAATACTTAAAAAGAACATGGATTTAGATTCCACATCTACACAAACTAAAATAACAGATTTGGATCCCACATCCACACAAACTTCTCAAGATAACATAGATTTGGATCACACAAACTCCTCAAGAGAAGTGGTATCTGGATCCCTCATCTGCACAAGATCAAGAGAACTTGGATCTGGATTCCACATCTATTCTAACTCCTCAAGAAAACACAGATCTGGCTCCAACATCTATATCAAATCCTCAAAAGGACAAGGATGTGAATGGCACACATTCTCCTCAAGAGAAAAGAAGTCTATACCCCACATCTACACCAACTCCACAAGAAAACATGGATCTGGATCAGTTTGTGTAAATGTAGATCTCCTAAAGAGAAGCCGTATCTTGTATCTGGATCCCACGTATACACGAACCTCACAAGAGAACAGAGACCTGGATTCATGTCTATTTAAACTCCTAAAGAGGACTCTGATCTGGATCCCACATCTATGGAAACTCAAAATTCCTAATCTAATAAAGCAATAAAACAATAACACTTAACATAAAATTCATGTTACTGCCAGGTCTATCTTTAACAACAGGAATGGTCGCTGGTAGACAAAGAGATGCACCATTCATTTCAGTACTGTGGCCCATTTAAACAGCTGATCTGTAAGAGTATCAAAAGTTACCCCCTTCAAAAGTTACCCCCTTCACGAGATGCGCCATACGTGTGCTGTGCATGTTGTGTCCCTCCCTTTGATGTGGGCTCCGGCGCTGAGCCCACATCTTTCCTGGAACATGTCAGCTGTTTTAAACAGCTGACATGTGCCTGCAACAGCTGCAGGTGGAATCGTGATCCACCCATGGCTGTTAACCTGGTAAATACCACTGTCAGTCTCTGACAGCGGCATTTAATGTGATTGCGCTGGAAAAGAGTCACTTATCCCGCCCATCGGTGGCCCCGTCACATGATCGCGGGTCACCGATGGGTCGGCATGACAACCAAAGGTCTCCAGCAGACCTCTATAGTTGTCAAGCCAGATTACTATGAGCACTGCCAGGTGGTCGGCGCTGATAGCAAATGAGCATTTCTGCTACACACAGGCAATGATCTGTTCATCGCAACTTCAGCTTCTAGTCTCCCATGAAGACTATTGAAGCATGCAAAAAGTAAAAAAAAAGTTTTTAAAAATATAAAAAAAAATTAAAAATATATAAATAATAATCATTTTATTTATAGAGCGCCAACATATTCCGCAGCGCTTTACAAATTATAGAGGGGATTTGTACAGACAATAGACATTACAGCATAACAAAAATCACAGTTCAAAATAGATACCAAGAGGAGTGAGGGCCCTGCTCGCAAGCTTGCAAACTATGAGGAAAAGGGGAGACACGAGAGGTGGAAACGTTCAAATCACCCCCCATTCGTCCCATTCAAAATAAAACAATTAAAATAAAATAAAAAATAAACATATTTGGTATCGCCGCATCCAGAATCACCTGATATAGCTATAAAAAGAATTAATTAGATTGGTAAACAACGTAGTGAAAAAATGTCAAAACGACAGAAATAGGCTACGTTCACATTTGCGTTGTGCGCCGCAGCGTCGGCGCCGCAGCGCACAACGCAAACGAAAACGCGGCAAAACGCACGCTAAAACGCTGCGTTTTGCGCCGCATGCGTCGTTTTTGGCCGCAAGTTGGACGCAAAAAAAATGCAACTTGATGCGTTTCTTGCGTCCAACGCTTGCGGCCATGCGGCGCTAAACGCAGCACAACGCATGTCCATGCGCCCCCATGTTAAATATAGGGGCGCATGACGCATGCGGCGCCGCTGCGGCGCCCGACGCTGCGGCGCTGACCGCAAATGTGAACGTAGCCTTACATTTTTTGGTCACCGCAGCATTGCATTAAAATACAATAACGGGTGATCAAAAGATCTTATCCACTACAAAATGGTATAATTAAAAACGTCAGTTCGGCACACAAAAGACAAGTACTCACCTGGCCCCAGATCAAGAAAATGGTCTCAGAAAATGACACAAATTTTTTATTTTTTTAACAAACTTTGGATTTTTTTCACTGTTTAAATAAAAACAATCTATACATGTTTGGCATCTATGAACGCATAATGACCAGAAGAATCATAATGGCAGGTCAGTTTTATCATTTGGTGAACATGGTAAAAAAAAATCCAAGAAACAGTTGTGGAATTGCATTTATTTTGCAATTTCACCGCACTTGGAATTTGTTTTCCCGTTTTCGAGTACATGACATGGTAAAACCAAAGTTTGCATTCAAAAGTACAACTTGTCCTGCAAAAAACATGCTCTCACATGGCCATATTGACAGGAAAATAAAAAAAAGTTATGGCTCTGGGAAGAAAGAGAGCGAAAAACAGAAACACAAAAACGAAAAAAGTGCTGCAGAGAGAAGGGGATAAAAAGGTTGAAAAAACCTAGGTCCGTCAACTTCATTCTTTCTCCGCAAATTATACATTTTATCACTAAATTAACTATAACCCACAATGTTATGTGTACAGAGGAAATCATCCAACCCTTATATAAAAACCATTATAGTGTCTGCTAGGGTTGAGCGAAACGGGTCGGCCATTTTCAGAAGTCGCCGACTTTTGGCAAAGTCGGGTTTCATGAAACCCGACCCGACCCCTGTGTGGGGTCGGCCATGAGGTCGGCGATCTTCTGAATCTGGTATCGGAATTCCGATACCGAGTTCCGATATGTTTGCGATATCGGGAATTGGTATCGGAATCCATATTTAAGTGTTAAATAAAGAATCAAAATAAAAAATATTGATATACTCACCCTCGGACGTGCCCTGGTACTAGCCGGCAGGCTTCCTTCCTAAGAATGAGCGCGTGAATGACCTGCGGTGACGTCGCGGCTTGTGATTGGTCGCGGGCGGTCACATGGACAAGCCGCGACGTCATCTAAGGTCCTTCACGCGCTCATTCTTAGGAAGGAAGGCTGCCGGAAAGAAGCAGGGCGCGTCCGAGGGTGAGTATATACCTAATAGGAATATACTCACCCTCGGACGCGCCCTGCTTCTTTCCGTCAGCCTTCCTTCCTAAGAATGAGCGCATGAAGGACCTTAGATGACTGTCATGATCTCAATGGCAAGAGAACATAGCATAAGCATATATAGGAACTAGCTCTTGGAAGATGGGAACTGAGCTGACCATGAACTAAACCTAACGCACAACTAGCAGTGGCCGGGTAGCATGCCTACGTTGATTCTAGATGCCCAGCCCAGCCGGAGGACTAAATAAAGCTAGCAGAGGAAAATATTAGTCCTAGCTCACCTCTAGAGAAATACCCCGAAAGGAGACAGAGGCCCCCCACATGTATTGGCGGTGAGTTGAGATGAAATAACAAACGTAGTATGAAAATAGGTTTAGCAAATTTGAGGTCCACTTACTACATAGCAGAAGACAGAAAGGACACTTTCATGGTCAGCTGAAAACCCTATCAAAAACACCATCCAGAAATTACTTTAAAACTCTGGCATTAACTCATAACACCAGAGTGGCAATTCCCGTTCACAAGAGCTTTCCAGACACAGTAACGAAACTACAGCTGTGAACTGGAACAAAATGCAAAAACAAACATGGACAAGAGTCCAACTTATCTAGTAGTTGTCTAGGAGCAGGAACAAGCACAGAGAGGCTTCTGATAACATTGTTGACCGGCAAGCAACTAACAGAGCAGCAAGGTTATATAGCGACTCCCACATCTTGATGGGAACAGGTGAACAGAGAAGATGAAGACACCAGTTCAATTCCACCAGTAGCCACCGGGGGAGCCCAGAATCCAAATTCACAACAGTACCCCCCCCTCAAGGAGGGGGCACCGAACCCTCACCAGAACCACCAGGGCGATCAGGATGGGCCCTATGAAAGGCACGAACCAGATCGGAGGCATGAACATCAGATGCATTCACCCAAGAATTATCCTCCTGACCGTATCCCTTCCACTTGACCAGATACTGGAGTCTCCGTCTGGAAACACGAGAGTCCAAAATTTTCTCCACAACGTACTCCAACTCACCCTCAACCAACACCGGAGCAGGAGGCTCAACGGAAGGCACAACCGGTACCTCATACCTGCGCAATAATGACCGATGAAAAACGTTATGAATAGAAAAGGATGCAGGGAGGTCCAAACGGAAGGAAACAGGGTTAAGAATCTCCAATATCTTATACGGGCCGATAAACCGAGGCTTAAACTTAGGAGAAGAGACCCTCATAGGGACAAAACGAGAAGACAACCACACCAAATCCCCAACAGAAAGCCGAGGACCAACACGACGGTGGCGGTTGGCAAAAAGCTGAGTCTTCTCCTGGGACAACCTCAAATTGTCCACCACCTGCCCCCAGATCTGATGCAATCTCTCCACCACAGCATCCACTCCAGGACAATCCGAAGATTCCACCTGACCAGAGGAAAATCGAGGATGAAACCCCGAATTACAGAAAAACGGGGACACCAAAGTGGCAGAGCTGGCCCGATTATTGAGAGCGAACTCCGCCAATGGCAAAAAAGCAACCCAATCATCCTGGTCAGCAGACACAAAACACCTCAGATATGTCTCCAGGGTCTGATTAATCCGCTCGGTCTGGCCATTCGTCTGAGGATGGAAAGCGGACGAAAAAGATAAATCTATGCCCATCCTAGCACAGAATGCCCGCCAAAATCTAGACACGAATTGGGTCCCTCTGTCAGAAACGATATTCTCAGGAATACCATGCAAACGAACAACATTTTGAAAAAACAGAGGAACCAACTCGGAAGAAGAAGGTAACTTGGGCAGAGGAACCAAATGGACCATCTTAGAAAAACGGTCACACACCACCCAGATGACAGACATCTTCTGAGAAACAGGCAGATCTGAAATAAAATCCATCGAGATGTGCGTCCAAGGCCTCTTAGGAATAGGCAAGGGCAACAATAATCCACTAGCCCGAGAACAACAAGGCTTGGCCCGAGCACAAACGTCACAAGACTGCACAAAGCCTCGCACATCTCGTGACAGGGAAGGCCACCAGAAGGACCTTGCCACCAAATCCCTGGTACCAAAAATGCCAGGATGACCTGCCAACGCAGAAGAATGAACCTCAGAGATGACTCTACTGGTCCAATCATCAGGAACAAACAGTTTATCAGGTGGGCAACGATCAGGTCTCTCCGCCTGAAACTCCTGCAAGGCCCGCCGCAGGTCTGGAGAAACGGCTGACAATACCACTCCATCCTTAAGGATACCTGTGGGCTCAGAGTTACCAGGCGAGTCAGGCTCAAAACTCCTAGAAAGGGCATCCGCCTTAACATTCTTAGAACCCGGTAGGTATGACACCACAAAATTAAACCGAGAGAAAAATAATGACCAGCGCGCCTGTCTAGGATTCAGGCGCCTGGCGGTCTCAAGATAAATCAAATTTTTGTGGTCAGTCAATACCACCACCTGATGTCTGGCCCCCTCAAGCCAATGGCGCCACTCCTCAAAAGCCCACTTCATGGCCAAAAGCTCCCGATTCCCAACATCATAATTCCGCTCAGCGGGCGAAAATTTACGGGAAAAGAAGGCACAAGGCCTCATCACGGAGCAGTCAGAACTTTTCTGCGACAACACTGCCCCAGCTCCGATCTCAGAAGCGTCGACCTCAACCTGAAAAGGTAGAGCAACATCAGGCTGACGCAACACAGGGGCAGAGGAAAAACGGCGCTTAAGCTCCCGAAAGGCCTCCACAGCATCAGGGGACCAATCAGCAACATCAGCACCCTTCTTAGTCAAATCGGTCAATGGCTTAGCAATATCCGAAAAACCAGCAATAAATCGACGATAAAAGTTAGCAAAGCCCAAAAATTTCTGAAGACTCTTAAGAGAAGAGGGCTGCGTCCAATCACAAATAGCTTGAACCTTGACAGGATCCATTTCAATGGAAGAGGGGGAAAAAATATATCCCAAAAAGGAAATCCTCTGTACCCCAAAAACACACTTAGAACCCTTCACACACAAAGAATTAGACCGCAAAACCTGAAAAACCCTCCTGACTTGCTGGACATGAGAGTCCCAGTCATCCGAAAAAATCAGAATATCATCCAGATACACAATCATAAATTTATCCAAATAATCGCGAAAAATATCATGCATAAAGGACTGGAAAACTGACGGAGCATTAGAAAGACCAAAAGGCATCACTAAATACTCAAAGTGGCCCTCGGGCGTATTAAATGCGGTTTTCCACTCATCCCCCTGCCTGATTCGCACCAAATTATACGCCCCACGAAGGTCAATCTTAGAGAACCACTTGGCCCCCTTTATGCGAGCAAACAAATCAGTCAGCAACGGCAATGGGTATTGATATTTAACAGTGATTTTATTCAAAAGCCGATAATCAATACATGGTCTCAAAGAGCCGTCTTTTTTTGACACAAAGAAAAAACCGGCTCCTAAGGGAGATGACGATGGACGAATATGTCCCTTTTCCAAGGACTCCTTTATATATTCTCGCATAGCAGCATGTTCAGGCACAGACAGATTAAATAAACGACCCTTTGGGTATTTACTACCCGGGATTAAATCTATGGCACAATCGCACTCTCGGTGCGGAGGTAACGAACCAAGCTTGGATTCTTCAAAGACGTCACGATAGTCAGACAGGAACTCAGGAATTTCAGAGGGAATGGATGATGAAATGGAAACCACAGGTACATCCCCATGACCCTGGTAATGTCGAGCGACCGGGGTAGCAGGGCAACACCCCATCTTACTTAAACTTGCACATCCCTCCGTTTACCACCCCCGTTACCCATCAAAAACACGCTTACAACATATTCTTTGGAATAATATCGGCCACAGCAGCCTTTTTATTTATTTAACATAAAACAACAAAACAACAGTTGAATATATAAAAAACACCAATCATGAAAACTGTGAAGGAGTCCTTGAAGCTCCCAAGAATCTGGTGACCAACACAGCATAGCGTGACTTTATCCAAACCAGAATTACTCCCAGCCGTTACCTTACTGGCTCGGGAGCACCAAAGAACCCCATCGGGTTAACTGTTCACGCTAATATTCCAGGGGAACCGACCACCCCTGCCGGAACCCCCACCCCAGTCACCAGATCCAAAACCAATTGACCTCTAAATACAGAGGAGCCATCAGCCAATGGCTCCCCCAACCCAATTTCCACCAACTCCAAGGACTCCCCCCAGCCATTAAAGCCACAGTGACCCTGTTACCTGATACAAACGATCCCCACAAACAAAATTCCCAACCCCCCAACCATAAAATTAGGGCGGGCGGGCGGGACTCACGATGCCAGGAGAGCGGGAACTGCTTGGCCCACGCCCCCCACCACTATATAAGCTCCCGCTCTTTTCATCACCCCTCCCCAATAGCCCTAACCCCTCCCTCCATCCCACGGTCATGTTCGCCTTCACTTACGCCGCTGGGGGGGGGGAGGGGCGGCTCCAGCTCCGGCCACTACTTGAGCCCCCTTACATCCCCAGCTCAACACAGACATAGCTCTCCAGTCGAGGACTGGGTTGTGAGATTGCAGCCAAGGCAATCCTAGCACCAAATCATCATGTAGATTATACAGCACCAGAAAGCGAATAATCTCCTGGTGATCCGGATTAATACGCATAGTTACTTGTGTCCAGTATTGTGGTTTATTATTAGCCAATGGGGTGGAGTCAATCCCCTTCAGAGGAATAGGAGTCTCCAAAGGCTCTAAATCATACCCACAGCGTTTGGCAAAGGACCAATCCATAAGACTCAAAGCGGCGCCAGAGTCGACATAGGCGTCCGTGGTAATAGATGACAAAGAGCAAATCAGGGTCACAGATAGAATAAATTTAGACGGTAAGGTGCAAATGGAAACAGATTTACCAAGCTTTTTAGTGCGCTTAGAGCATGCTGATATAACATGAGTAGAATCACCACAATAGAAACACAACCCATTTTTCCGTCTAAAATTCTGCCGCTCGCTTCGGGACAGAATTCTATCACACTGCATACTCTCTGGCGACTTCTCAGTGGACACCGCCAGATGGTGCACTGGTTTGCGCTCCCGCAAACGCCTATCGATCTGAATAGCCATTGTCATGGACTCATTCAGACCCGCAGGCACAGGGAACCCCACCATAACATCCTTAATGGCATCAGAGAGACCCTCTCTGAAAGTCGCCGCCAGGGCGCACTCATTCCACTGAGTAAGCACAGACCATTTACGGAATCTTTGGCAATAAATTTCCGCTTCATCTTGCCCCTGAGATAGGGACATCAAAGTTTTTTCTGCCTGAAGCTCCAAATGAGGTTCGTCATAAAGCAACCCCAAGGCCAGAAAAAACGCATCCACATTGAGCAACGCAGGATCCCCTGGTGTCAATGAAAAAGCCCAGTCTTGAGGGTCGCCCCGGAGCAAGGAAATCACAATCCTGACCTGCTGTGCAGGGTCTCCGGCAGAGCGAGATTTCAGAGACAAAAATAATTTGCAATTATTTCGAAAATTCTGAAACCCGGATCTATTCCCCGAGAAAAATTCCGGCAAAGGAATTCTCGGCTCAGATACAGGTGCATGACAAACAAAATCTTGCAAATTTTGTACCTTCGTGGCGAGATTATTCAAACCTGCAGTTACACTCTGAAGATCCATTACAAACAGGTGGACACAGAGCCATTCAAGGGTTAAGAGGAGGTAAGAAGCAGCTAGACAGCAATTAAGGGCTAGGCAGCAAAACTCTGAGGGGAAGAAAAAAAAAAAAAAAAATTTCCCTTCAACACTTCTTTTTCTCCTGCTTCAGCCCAAACAATTAACACTTTGCGGGCCGGTCAAACTGTCATGATCTCAATGGCAAGAGAACATAGCATAAGCATATATAGGAACTAGCTCTTGGAAGATGGGAACTGAGCTGACCATGAACTAAACCTAACGCACAACTAGCAGTGGCCGGGTAGCATGCCTACGTTGATTCTAGATGCCCAGCCCAGCCGGAGGACTAAATAAAGCTAGCAGAGGAAAATATTAGTCCTAGCTCACCTCTAGAGAAATACCCCGAAAGGAGACAGAGGCCCCCCACATGTATTGGCGGTGAGTTGAGATGAAATAACAAACGTAGTATGAAAATAGGTTTAGCAAATTTGAGGTCCACTTACTACATAGCAGAAGACAGAAAGGACACTTTCATGGTCAGCTGAAAACCCTATCAAAAACACCATCCAGAAATTACTTTAAAACTCTGGCATTAACTCATAACACCAGAGTGGCAATTCCCGTTCACAAGAGCTTTCCAGACACAGTAACGAAACTACAGCTGTGAACTGGAACAAAATGCAAAAACAAACATGGACAAGAGTCCAACTAATCTAGTAGTTGTCTAGGAGCAGGAACAAGCACAGAGAGGCTTCTGATAACATTGTTGACCGGCAAGCAACTAACAGAGCAGCAAGGTTATATAGCGACTCCCACATCTTGATGGGAACAGGTGAACAGAGAAGATGAAGACACCAGTTCAATTCCACCAGTAGCCACCGGGGGAGCCCAGAATCCAAATTCACAACAGATGACGTCGCGGCTTGTCCATGTGACCGCTCGCGACCAATCACAAGCCGCGACGTCACCGCAGGTCATTCACGCGCTCATTCTTAGGAAGGAAGCCTGCCGCTTAGTACCAGGGCGCGTCCGAGGGTGAGTATATCAATATTTTTTATTTTGATTCTTTATTTTACACATTAATATGGATCCCAGGGCCTGAAGGAGAGTTTCCTCTCCTTCAGACCCTGGGACCCATAGTATCCCATTGCACTGCATTGGGTTTCGTGTTTCGGCCAACCCCGACCCCGACTTTTTTATAGGATCGGCCGATTTCACTCGACCCGACTTTTGAGAAAGTCGGGTTTTGTGAAACCCGACCCGATCCTATAAAAATAAAAGTCGCTCAACCCTAGTGTCTGCCATTTCTACCTCTGATGGTCAGCATTCCACTCTCTGATTGATCTAACTGTAAAGAACCCTTTCCTATTTAGCTGTCGGAATCGCCTTTCTTCCACCCGTAATGAGTGCCCCCTGGCCCTTAGCATGGTCCATGGAAGGAATAAGTGGTGTGCCATCCTCTGTATTGGCCACACATATATTTAGACATGTAAATAAGATCTCATCTGAGGTGTCTTTTTTCTAAGCTAAACAAGCCCAACTTTTCCAACCTCTCCTCATATGAGCAGCATTCCATCCCTTGTAATAATCTAGTTGCCACCTTTGAACTGACTAACTTCTGAATGTCCTTTTTGTGGAGCCCAAAACTGGATCCCATATTCTAGATGTGGCCTCACCAGTGATTTACAAAGGGTTAATAAAATGTTGAGATCGCATGATTTTAACTCTTTTTATTCCTAAAATCTTGTTTGCTTTTGCAGCTGCTGCTTGACATTGAGTGCTGCTGCTCAGCTCACGTGTAACCAGAAAACCCAAGTCTTTCTGTTCTGTAGTCCGGAGTATACTCTCATTTAATGTATATGCAGCAGTAGGATTACTCCGTCCTAGGTGCAAAGTTTGGGTCTTTGTCATTGTTCATTCTGGAATAGATGTTTGCTGTGAGAGTGTCCCATTTTCTCAGTCAAACTATTTCTCTACATAAAGATTATTATTACTTATTTATATAGCACCATTGATTCCATGGTGCTGTACATGAGAAGAATAAAGCAATTCCTGTAAAATGTTTAGTACTTTTCTTTTGTTATTCCTTTTTATTTTGTGTAATTGTTGTGATGCAGCGGTAGCACTCTATGCAGTGATGAGGCAGTGGCCTAGAAAAGTTCAAATCAAAACTCTCTTTAATGTTTAACTCATATAAACACAGCACACGATATCCTCCGGATAGCAGCCGGGTAACAGGACAGTCCACCTCCAGTTCACAGCCAGGCACATATCCTCAGGATTACAGTCACTAAGTATGCTAGTCCACCTCTGACCTGTTGCTGTGGGTGACTGTACCGCCATGTTAATGTTCTACTCACAGCAGTACACAGTACACAATATCATCCGGATCGCAGCCGGGAATCATATCCTCCAGTTTACAGTCACTAAACACGCCAGTCCACCTCCTGAGACCAGTTGCCATGGGTGACTGCACTGCTGTGTACGCTGTGGGTGCCAGGCTTTTCAGCTGCCTTGGTCATTTGGATCCTCTTGCCTCTGTCGTCTCACACAGCTGGACCTCAGCAGAACCTCCTGCTCTGTACTCCTGCCAACACCAGACTGACACTGACTCTGACTCTGACCCTGACACCCCCAAACCCTATACTGCAGGGTTTTTAACTGGAATCTGTGGCCTTCAGCCACATAGAAAACCTGGCCAGGAATGAAATGGACAGCATGACTACCATCATGTAGTTCGTTTCAATACATAAAAGCCCAGCAGCAGGTTTTCTTAAATCTGACCTGGACAAATAGCTTGTCCAGGACTAACACTTACTTTTTATTTCATATTGCAATCACAGCTACACCTGTGACTGGAATGCATTCCCATTGCCTCAATATGCCTCTGTGCACATTCTGGGGGAAGAACATACAGTGACCCCTACCTGTAACACCAGTCACTGTCTCACATTGTATATATCATTTTGTTTTGTTCCCACTCTGTAACATCTTTGCATTTTTTTATTATAAAAACTGCCAAGCCTTTCCGGATTAAATATATAAAATTTAATTGCTCTGTTCCTTTTGTTCTGCAAACCACACCCCTGCAGCCATGCACTACCTGTAATGGTGTCCAACCGGCCTGTATAAACGATTGGGGGTGGCAGCTAGTAGTTCTTTTTATATACATATATTCCGTGTGTTGGAATCAGAGTTGCATATACCATACACTCATTGTGAGTTCCCCAGTATCCAGCCTGGTAGTGGAAGCAGCCGAGGCATTGTCCATCACTCATCAGCCAATCGCGTAATTGCCCTGATGATTGGAGGCAGTGGAGTTGCGTTATCCTTGACAACTGGTGGCAGCGGTGGAATATGTGTGCTCCCACCATCTGTTATCCTTGACAACTGGTGGCAGCAGTGGGATATGCGTGCCCCCACTGTCTGTTATCCTTGAAAATTGGTGGCAGCAGTGGGAACTGTGTAATCTATCCTGTGTCATTTGTGACAAAGTGGTAATAGTGGTGGGATCTGCATGACCCCCGACTGAAATCATTGACAGTTTCTTTTTATTCCTGAACACTTATTACCAAAAGGTATACGTTTTCTACAGGATTCTAGTAGTATTTCCTTAAACATACCCCATTTAAGGTCAGTTTCCCCATTTACCATGACATTGTCCCAGTTTACATGATTAAGCTCTTCCATTAATTTGTTTACTTCGGCTTTCCTAAAGTTCCAGGTTTTTGCATTTCCCCTTTCAAATGTTTTATTGTCTATTAAATTGAAACTTACCATATAATGGTAGCTGCATCCCAAATGCTCCCGAGCCTGTAGATCTGAATGTGTATCTGGTCTATATGACAGACTGTTAAGTGTGTGTATCTGGTATCACTAGGTGTTGCCTGTCATCACTTTAGGATCGTAGGTGTCTGATCTTAGTGATCACTACTGATTCTGAAAATGAAGAGGAATTAGAGGAAGAGGAACATTTTGAAGGCTCCAAATTCTGGGTACCACTATATCCTTGCCACAAGAATTGTGTGTGGTTGAAATCTTGCCATAAAAACTGGGTGTGACCACAATCTTGGACGTGGTAGCAGCCTTGGCAACGGACATGAGTGTCACTGCACCCCTGCCACTAAACTTGGGTGCAATTTTAACCATGACATGGAACCTGGATGCAACTGCAAACTTGGCACAGGACATGGGTGCAGCTAAAATGTTGGCACAGGACATGGATGTGGCAGATACCCTGTCAAGCTTCCTGGGTGTGACTGCACCTTAGGGGCAAAAATTGGGTGCAACTGGAACCTTGGCACAGAACTTACATACAACTTTAATCATAGCACAGAGCCTGAGTGTGACTGTAATCTTGACAAACCCTATTTTTCTACCCTAATTAACAAAATAAAACACTCTAATGGTGAAAAGTAAACATTCGAACAAACAAATGTTGGACTGAAACTGAAAAACGTAATGGTCGTCTCCTGGAATCAGCACCACTTCTCCCTTTAGGTCAGCTCCATTCAGAAACCAATGGACATGTGATGCAATAACACTCTGAACCTTTGAACAAGGGTGGCAATGTTTTCTTTAAGGAAAGCATCTATGTTTTTCTAATCCTAAAAACTCCTGTAATATTTCACTCAACTTTTAGTATTCAAAGTTTGCAAATACAGAAATGTTTAGCATAAATCAAGATTCTGGTGAAGAGTTAGAACAGGCCAGCTGCTCAACTGCTGCATAAAACATCGAATTCAGAGACATTTCAGTCTAAACAGTGTAATTGCTTGTGATGAACTTAGTAATCTTCAACAAAACAACTCTTCCTACTTTACACCTCTTGCATCACAGATTTGGAAAACCCATGTGTTCACTGCAGATTTTAGCTCCACTTTATGGTGCGCTTTAGATTCATATTAAGTTCCTCAAGGACAGTAAAGTGCCTACAAATTAAAGGGTTACCAGTGTAAAGATATAGTAGAATATTATCCACGATATAAAATCCTTATTATTATTTAATCAATCTGTCACCAGAATTCACTAAATAAACTGCATATATTATTAAACAGATCTCTGATGAGGCCGGCGTACTACTTATGAAAATCAACATCAGAATTTAAACTCAATCTCCACTCTCTAATTAGCTGCTAAATCCCGGCCCATATATACAGATAGACGACTCCTTAGTTCCCCTCTTCCCTGCTGTTGCTGCTAAATCTATGCTTACCTAACTTGATTGACAGCTCCTTTGTATCCATCTTCACTGCTGCTGCTGAATCTTGGCTCACCTAATAGATTGATTAACAGCTACTCATCATTCCTCCTTCTTGCTGCTGCTAAATATCTGCCCACGCAGTCTGATTGACAGCTCATCAGAGTCCCTCATCCCTGCTCCTCCTGGATCTACACTTACCTTGCCTGATGGACAGCTCTTTAGTGTCCCTACTGCCTGCTGCTCCTGAATCTGCATTCATCTTGCTTGATTGACAGCTCCTCAGTGTCTCTCCTCCCTGCTGCTGAATCTGCATTAATTTTTCTTGATTGACAGCTCCTCGATGTCTCTCCTCCCTACTCCTGAATCTGCATTCATCTTGCTTGATTGTCAGCTCCTCAGTGTCCCTCCTCCCTTCTCCTGCTGAATCTGCATTTGCCTTCCCTGATTGTCAGCTCCTCAGTGTCTCTCCTCCCTGCTCCTGAATCTGCATTCATCTTGCTTGATTGTCAGCTCCTCAGTGTCCCTCCTCCCTGCTCCTGCTGAATCTGCATTTGCCTTCCCTGATTGTCAGCTCCTCAGTGTCCCTCCTCCCTGTTCCTGCTGAATCTGCATTTGCCTTCCCTGATTGTCAGCTCCTCAGTGTCCCTTCTCCCTGCTCCTGCTGAATCTGCATTTGCCTTCCCTGATTGTCAGCTCCTCAGTGTCCCTCCTCCCTGCTCCTGCTGAACCTGCATTTGCCTTTCCTGATGGACAGCTCCTCAATATCTCTCCTCCCTGCTACTGCTCCTGAATCTGCATTCACTTTGCCTAATTGATAACGCCTCAATTTCCCACCTCCCTGCTGCTGCTGAAATATCACACTGCTCAGTACAAGCTGCAGCTGTAAGTCAGGCTGGGTGTGTAGAGATTGAATACACTTGGATTCAAGTCTCTCTCGCTCACTTTATTTGGACTTATGAAATGCTCATTTTAATTATAGGATTTTACAGTCAATCTAACATGTAACATGGATTTTCTATGTAAAAACAACAGTCTCATCAAGTCTAAAGAAGCTGCTTAATACTGTATGCACTTTGTATTGTGAACTCTGGTGATGGATCCACTTTAAACAAACAAAAGAAAATGATGCAATGCCTGAGCAAGCAGAGTATGATGCAAACATGATTTATCTTGATCTATGAATTCTTGTATCATATACTCCCTCTGCACTAGGTAATTGTTTCTCTTGTATTAATAATGATTCTAAGTAATTAGTAAAAATTCTAAAGTATGCAACTATCCAGGGTTCATTTCATCCTAAGCATCAAAAAGGCTCCTATCTTCCAATTGCTCCATTGTTCGCCTTCTCTTTTTCGTGATTTTACAGTATATCAAACTGAATTCAAAAGTTTAAAAAAGTAAAATATTTTTCTTTATCTGTCCTAGGATAGCAGCCTTTTGTCATCAATTCTGTGCATGACTGTTAGACAACTGACTGCAGCAGGAGATAATCTGGACTCTTAAGGTTCCTTCACACTAAGCGACGCTGCAGCGATACAGACAACGATGCCGATCGCTGCAGCGTCGCTGTTTCGTCGTTGTGTGGTCGCTGGAGAGCTGTCACACAGACCGCTCTCCAGCGACCAACGATGCCGAAGTCCCCTGGTAACTAGGGTAAACATCGGGTTACTAAGCGCAGGGCCGCGCTTAGTAACCCGATGTTTACCCTGGTTACCATCGTAAATGTAAAAAAAAAAAAACAGTACATACTTACATTCCGGTGTCCGTCAGGTCCCTAGCCGTCTGCTTCCCGCACTGACTGAGTGCCGGCCGTAAAGTGAAAGCAGAGCACAGCGGTGACATCACCGCTGTGCTCTGCTTTTACTTTCCGGCCGGCAGTCAGTCAGTGCGGGAAGCAGACGGCTAGGGACCTGACGGACACCGGAATGTGAGTATGTACATTTTTTTTTTTTTTACATTTACGATGGTAACCAGGGTAAACATCGGGTTACTAAGAGCGGCCCTGCGCTTAGTAACCCGATGTTTACCCTGGTTACAAGCGAACGCATCGCTGGATCGGTGTCACACACACCGATCCAGCGATGACAGCGGCAGATCCAGCGACGAAAGAAAGTTCCAAATGATCTGCTACGACGTACGATTCTCAGGGGGGTCCCTGATCGCTGCTGCGTGTCAGACACAGCGATATCGTATGGATATCGCTGGAACGTCACGGATCGTACCGTCGTAGCGACAAAAGTGCCACTGTGAGACAGTACCCTTAGACTACACCTCTTTGATCAAGCATAACCCTTAGCCACCCTTGACTTATAAATGGAAGGGGTCAGGTGGAAATAAACTTTAGTATTCTCTGCAAAATTTCTTCAAATATAATCCTAGACACCGATAAGCAGTGTTGGTGGAAGTCTGAATTACTGCCCAAATGTACTTCCTTCCTGCAGATACATGAAGTGATAGATTACAGTGATAACTTGAGTTTATTATATAATTAGTGAACCACAGGTTCGTGTATCTGTAGAGAAAATTTGCTAGTTAAAAAAGTCCTGTGATTACAGCAGCCTTTCCATAGATTTAAACAGTGTGTATAAATGTACTTACACCAGCAGGGACAGAGTAAGTCTTATTTAGTGCAGACATTTACTTCCTCCCTGCAGATACATGAGCTGGCAGATTAAGTTAATAAACTAATATAAAATAATGTGAGTTTATTAAATAATTAGGGAACCACAGCCTTTCCATAGATTTAAACAAGGTGCATTAATGTACTAACAGCAGCATGAGAAAAATAAGTCTTAATTACTCCAGACATTTACTTCCTCCTTGCAGATACATGGACTGATAGATTAAGTTAATAAAAAGATAACATAATGTGAATCTACTATATAATTGTCTAAGGTCCACTTCCGTCTGTCTGTCTTTCTGTCTGTCTGTAACGGAAATCCCAAGTCGCTGATTGGTCACGGCAAAACAGCCATGACCAATCAGCGACGGGCACAGTCCGGCGGCAAAATGGCCGTTCCTTACTCCCTGTAGTCAGGGCCCGCTCCATACTCCCCGCAGTCAGTGCTCACACAGGGTTAATGGCAGCGTTAGCGGACCGCGTTATGCCGTGGTGTAATGCACTCCATTAACGCTACTATTAACCCTGTGTGACCAACTTTTTACTATTGATGCTGCCTATGCGGAGCGCGCGAGTAGTGTCGGTAACCGCTTCGCCTGGATCAGATGGCCAACGGAAGGTAAGTATATAACTATTTTTTATTTTAATTCTTTTTTTTAACAGGGATATGATGCCCACATTGCTATATACTACGTGGGCTGTGCAATATGCTATGTGGGCTGTGCAATATACTACGTGGGCTGTGCAATATACTACGTGGCTGTGCAATATACTACATGGCTGTGCAATATACTGCGTGGCTGTGCTATATACTACGTGGGCTGTGCTATATACTACGTGGCTGTGTTATACACTACATGGGCTGTTATATACTACGTGGGCTGTGTTATATACTGCGTGCGTGGGCTGTTATATACTACATGAGCTGTGTTATATGCTATGTGGGCTGTTATAAACTACGTGGCTGTGTTGTATGCTATGTGGGCTGTTATACACTCCGTGGGCTGTGCTATATACTCCATGGGCTGTGTTATATACTACGTGGGCTGTGTTATACACTACGTGGGCTGTGTTATACACTACATGGGCTGTGTTATATACTGCATGTGTGGGCTGTTATATACTACATGAGCTGTGTTATATGCTATGTGGGCTGTTATAAACTATGTGGCTGTGTTATATGCTATGTGGGCTGTTATACACTCTGTGGGTTGTGCTATATACTCCGTGGGCTATGTTATATACTACGTGGCTGTGCTATATACTCCGTGGGCTGTGCTATATACTCCGTGGGCTGTGCTATATACTACGTGGCTGTGCTATATGCTACGTGACTGTGCAATATACTACGTGGCTGTGCTATGTACTACGTGGCCGGCTGCGAACAATCAGTGACAGGCGCAGTCCGGCCGCGAATTGGCGCGGGATTTGAACCACGCTTCGCTAATTGGTCGCTTTTGGCCGAATCCTGTGTATTCAATGTATTATTCTGAAATCTTCATAAATAAACTACATACATATTCTAGAATACCCAATGCGTTAGAATCGGGCTACCATCTAGTTTATTATATAATTAGGGAACCACGAGTTCTTATATCTGTAGAGAAAAGTTGCTAGTTAAACAAAAGTCCTGTGATTACAGCAGCCTTTCCATAGATTTGAACGATGTGTATAAGTGTACTTACAGCAGCACGAACAGATGAGCTTTAAATGAAAAGACTAAACAAATGTGCAGAATCTGAAATTCTATCAGTACTGAGAGGTTTTTTTTACTAGCGGTATGCCTTATGTACTACAATAAAATATATTTTTATTGTTTTATTTATTTTATTATGGTGATCTGTATCACCATACAGCTATATTGCATCTCCAAGTCATACTGCTGGAAACCCATTTTTTATGGCACAGGTATATTCCTTCGAGCCTCTTGCACATCACCTTTATGAACAGATGTAACAAAAGACCCACAAGAAGTTTTTTTAATGTGTCAATGATATACTCGTAAATGATGGATTGTAGCTGCAAACATACGAGCGCCCTCCGACATTTCTATTCCTGTCTTCATGTAATATGACATGTTAAAACAAAAAAACTGCTTTTATTATTTCCTGCCATCAGGGAAATAAGATGTCAAAAACATCTCTTAGGAGGGATTACTGAAAGCTGTGACCTTCAAAGAGGGTTGTGATTTGTCTGTTTGCTTAACATGTCAGGAAAATTATTTGTCTACATGTTAATTAATAATAAAATTAAGTTTTTTTTTATTTGATTCAAATTTACAATTAAAATTTTATTTTTTATGCAATGATAATAATAATAAATCCACTATGTTTAGTCTTTCGAGCAATTTTTTTTCGCTTCCAAATTTGAAAAAACGTCCGGTAAGGCTACTTTCACACTTACGTTGTTCAGAACCCATCACGATGCGTCGTTTTGTGAAAAAAACGCATCCTGCAAATTTTCCCACAGGATGTGTTTTTTTCCCATAGACTTGTTTTAGTGACGCATCGTGACGTATGGCCACACGTTTTGTCCATCGTCCACTGGTTGCGTCGGAATTTGGCGGCCCGTCGTCAGGAAAAAACGTTCAAGGGAACGTTTTTCTGTGCATTGTTTCCTGTTTTTCCGACTGCGCATGCCCAGCAGGAAATCTCTCTCTCTGTCTCTTTCCTCCCCGGAACTGCAGACAAAAATGTGAAACGATACACTTCCGTCGGTACGTCGCGCCGACGCTTTGTGACGGCCGAGTACTGACGCAAGTGTGAAAGTAGCCTAAGAAAGAAAAAGAAACTGTGCATCACTCCTTTGAAGCAGCTCCTGATGAAAGTCTCTTCTATCTAGTCAGTGTCCAATCAGAAGGATGCAAAGATCGTTTTAGGAAAAAAGGCACATAAAAAATTAGCGAAAAATTAAAAAAAAACTGATTCAAAATCTTTACAAATAAGGAGTTTTTCCTGTAATGGTTTCCAATAGAAAACTTGTCATTTTTGACTGTCTGAAAAAAAAACCTAAATATTTAGAATGGAGAGTCCTCAGTGGTTGATACCTTTTAATGGCTAACTGAAAAGGTATCAACCACTGAGGACTCTCAATTCTAAATATTTTTCTATCTACTGGCTAACACGGTACCAATATATATATCTTTCCTGAAAAAAAGCCAAATTCCACATGCATATAGCCTTATACTGAAGGTTTGCCATTCAGGATGTCCAAATTCAGATAATTTTCCTCTATGGAAAGTAGCATTTGTATTACAGTTGTGCTCAAAAGTTTACATACCCCGGCAGAATTTTTGCTTTCTTGGCCTTTTTTCAGAGAATATGAATGATAACACCAAAACTTTTTCTCCACTCCTGGTCAGTGGTTGGATGAAGCCATTTATTGACAAACTACTGTGTTTTCTCTTTTTTAAATCATAATGAGAACCCAAAACATCCAAATGACCCTGAACAAAAGTTAACATACCCTGGTGGTTTTGGCCTGACAGCATGCACAGAAGGTGACACAAATAGGGTTGAATGGCTACTAAAGGTAACATCCTCACCTGTCACCTGTTTGCTTGTAATCCGTGTGTGTGCATAAAAGCTGAGTGAGTTTCTGGGATCCAGACAGACTCTTGCATCTTTCATCCAGCCACTGACGTTTCTGGATTGTGAGTCATGGGGAAAGCAAAAGAATTGTCAACGGATCTACAGTAAAAGGTAGTTGAACGGTATAAAACAGTAAAAGGATACAAAAAGACATCCAAGGAATTGATAATGCCAGTCAGCAGCATTCAAACTGTGATTAACAAATGGAAAATCAAGGGCTCTGTAAAAACGAAACCATGGTCAGGTAGACCAACAAAAATGTCATCCACAACTACCAGGAAAATTGTTCAGGAAAAGAAAAACCCACAAACAACATCAGCTGAAATACAGGACTCTCTGAAAACTAGCAGTGTGGCTGTTTCAAGATGCACAATAAGGAGGCACTTGAAGAAAAATGGGCTGCATGGTCGAGTCGCCAGAAGAAAGCCATTACTGCGCAAATGCCACAAAGTATGTCGCCTACAATATGCAAAACAGCACAGAAAGAAGCCTCAAAACTTCTGGAACAAGGTAAATTGGAATGATGAGACCAAAGATGAACTTTTTGGCCACAACCATAAAAGTTACATTTGGAAAGAGGTCAACAAAGCCTACAGTATAATGAAAGGAACACCATTCCTACTGTAAAGCACGGAGGTGGATCGCTGATGTTTTGGGGATGTGTGAGTTACAAAGGCACAGGAAACTTGGTCAAAGTTTAAGGAAAGATGAATGCAGTATGTTATTAGCAAATACTGGAGGTAAATTTGCCTTCATCAGCCTAGAAGCTGCACATGGGACGTACTTGGACGTTCCAACATGACAACAATCCAAAACACAAGGCCAAGTCGACTTGTCATTGGCTACAGCAGAACAAAGGGAGGGTTCTGGAGTGGCCATCT
The DNA here is from genome assembly GCF_051348905.1 of Ranitomeya variabilis. Lineage (NCBI taxonomy): Eukaryota > Metazoa > Chordata > Amphibia > Anura > Dendrobatidae > Ranitomeya > Ranitomeya variabilis. The sequence continues at coordinate 701,370,461 of NC_135232.1, read as the reverse complement.
CAGTCTCCTGATCTCAATATCATTGGCCACTCTGGGGAGATCTCAAGTTCACAGTTCATGCTAGACAGGAATTTACAGGAACTGAAGGATTTTTGCCAAGAAGAGTGGGCAGATTCACCATCTGAGAAAATAAAGACCCTCATCCACAACTACCACATAAGACTTCAAGCTGTCATTGATGTTAGAGGGGACAATACACGGTATTAAGAAATGGGGTATGTAAACTTTTGATCAAGGTCATTTGGATGTTTTGGGTTGTCATTATGATTTAAAAAGAGAAAACACAGTAGTTTAACAATAAATGGCTTCACCCAACCACTGACCATGAGTGGAGAAAAAGTTTTGGTGTTATCATTCAAATTCTATGAAAAAAGGCCAAGAAAACAAAAATTCTGCTGGGGTATGTAAACTGTACATTGAGATTCTGGTTTGCTGTTGTCCCATGTCATGTGGCAAAGCTCATTAAAGGATTTACTTTTAGCATTGCTACTTCCAGTAGGTGACAGTAGAATTCAAGTCCTCTTTCTCGCTGAAGAAGCAATTTGCATATTTAAATTTCCCAGAAAATCATTGCATGGCCTATAAGTCTCCTCATGATGGTATGTCAGGAATGTCAATCTACACAAGGAGAAACATTACACCTTAGCTCCCACTAAGAAGTCTCTCACCTAGCCAAATCAGATCTCATGCTTTGCACTGATGAGGAGCAATATCCCGAAACACTGGTCTGCAAATTGAAATTCTGTTTTGCTTTTATCCTAAGTCATGTATCAAGGCCTGTTAAAGGATCAACAGTGACTTTTAGGATTGCTATTCCAGTAGGTGACATTAGAGTTCAAATCCTCTTCCTTGCTGAAGAAACAATTTGCAGATTTAAGTTAACCAGAAAAAGCATTGCATAGCCTATAAGTCTCTTTACGCTGATATGTCAGACATGTCACTCTAACCCTAAAGAGAAACATTACCCCTTAGATCCCACTAAGAAGCCTCTCACCTATCCAAATCAGACCTCATACTTTTCACTAATGAGGGGCAATATCTCGAAACACTTGTCTGAAAATTGAGATTCTGGTTTGTCTTTTATTCTAAGTCATGTGGCAAGGCTCGTTGGAAGACTCGATTGTCACTTTTAGGACTGCTACTTCCAACAGGTTTCACTAGTGTTCAAGTCATCTTCTTCTCTGAAGAGGCAATTTGCATATTTAATTACCCTGAGGAGCATTGCATGGCCTTTAAGCCTCCGCACATTGGAATGCAAAGCTAGACATGTCACTCTCCACAAAGAGAAAAGTTACCCCTTAGATCCCATATTACATTTTGAGAAATTTATAGATAACAAGAATCCAAATAATTTTTCGTTTCGATTCATCTACTTTTTACCTTTTAAAAAAATTTGGGTAAAAATGTTTTTTGTTCTTTACCAACGTTATTAGGAAATTTTCTCTTGGACATACTGAGATCTGTCAATGACGTCATTGTTGACTTTCCTCCCGTGATCCATTCACTCTATTAGCATTTTAATGGCCATTTCTACGGTCGCCCAGTGCTTCTTGTAACCGGAGATAAGCGGAGGCAATTATTTCATAATGAGTACATCTTAGAAAATAGAGTACAAGAATTTCTTCTCATAATTCATTTCATGTGGTTCTGAACATGCCTACATCACTTCACACAGCTCAGACCTACGGGGTAAATAATATTCTTCTAAAAAATAAAAAATATTCAGCTGTCTCTCAAGTTAATCCCCTTTTTCCACAAACATCTTTGCTGTATTATAGGAGACTAAATCCTCGTGGCCATTAAACATTCTATTTTTGGCCACTGCTATCTCTCTGCTACATAATTTTGTATAATCTTTTAAGGATATTGAACAAGAGTCTGAGGGTGGCAGGACTTATGGTGTATAAATTCACACAGTATAATGACAAATTGAGAAGTGGGCCAGCATTAATCTAAGGATTATGAAAATGAAAAATATTATGTTCAAAAGAGAGCCTAGAAGAATTATTCCTTAGCCGATAACTTTAAATTACAGCCTTTTTTCTTGCTTTAGAGGCATATTTAAATGTCATTAACTCCACAAAGATGTCTCTTTTTCACCTTGTTTTCACTTCTTGGAATGTTTCTTTCTTTTAAATTTTCTTGGAATTTTTTTTAATCTAGTTTGAGAATGAAAAAATATAATTGCGTGAAGATTTTTTAATCTTGGGGCAAAAAACATACACTGTTAGGAGATCCCATGCTATTATCTCAGTATTTTCTGTTTTCAAGTCTCGTCTCTTGCTCAGAATTGAAAGCTGTTACAAATAGTGCCTCTTGCTCTGGAGGACCTGTAATGTCCTATAGTCATAGAAAGCCCATTGAGATGAATTAACATAGTGTAATACCTTATTGCTCCAGTGGTGTCACTGTAGGGAAATTGAACACTTGCTCTCAGGTTTCCCCACAGATCACAATTGATCACTGGGGTTCGAGAAGGGAAACATAAAACTCCTCAAAAATGTCTCTTTATCGCCCTGTTTTGATTTCTTGGAATGTTTTTATCTATTTTTATTCAGTCTGAGAAAGAAAAAAAATTTAATTGCATGGTGAAAAACAACACAATTAGGAAATTCAGAGATAGTAGTGTGGGGTCTCCTTTTTAGGAGCCTCATCTCTCCCTCAGAATGGAGAGCTATTACAAAGAGCGACTCTTGCCCCTGGAGGACCTGTACTGTCATGCATTCATAGGCAGCCCATTGATTTTAATTAACATAGTGTAATACCTTATTTCTCCAGTGGTGGCACTGCAGGGAAATTCATCACTTATTATCAGGTTTCCCCACAGATCTCAGTTGATCATTCGGGATCTCAGAAGGGAAACATTTTCTAGGTTTTTCGTCAAGAAATCCTTCTAAAATGTTGGGACTTTCACAGCAGAGCAATGATTTAAGGTTTTACTAGTAGGTATAGTAAAACATGTCTAGTATCTTCTTTAAAAATTGGTAACACTTTCTATATATCAGTATTTTATGGTCTTAATATACTCTGTTAGGAAAGTATGAATTAATAGAGTGGGGTCTCTCTTTAGGATCCTCATTTGTTGCTTAGAATGAAGAGGGGTTTCTAGGAGTGCCCCTTGATCTGGAGGACCTGTCCCATACAGAATTCTCAGACAGACCATTAATTTGAATTGACAGAGTGTAATACCTTATTTCTCCAGTGGTAGTGCTGTATGGAAATTGTAAACTTATTTCCAGGTTTCCCCACAGATCAGAATTGATCGACTGGGTTCTCAGAGGAAAGCCATTTTCTGATACTTTTTTTTAAAGAGATCCTTCTAAAGTGAAGCACCAATTTAAGGTAAAGCCTGTCGAGTGTCTTCTCTAAAGTTAGGTCACGTTTTCTAAATGCAAGCGTTTGTTAATGTAGTTTATGTCAGTGTTTCACAACTCTGTCCCAACCCCCAAAAGGTCATACTGTCAGACTTTCCTTAGTGTTACACTGGTGATATACAGAGGAGTAACTTATTGGTGCAAGGGCTGATGTCATACTTGAACCTTAGATCCTAGGGTGACCCATAAGGTCCCATTGGCTAATATGAGAAATACTCTTAAAGAACCTTAAAGAAGGCCCAGTTAGAAATTTTGCCCCGGGACATACATGATTCAAGTTATGCTGCTGGTGACATATTTTGTGGAGTTTATGTCATTGTGTTTAAAGGGGTATTTTCAAGGTTGGGTGTTATCCCTATCCATTGGATAGGAGATAACTTGCCAATCACTGGAGACTAGCTGCTAGGATCCCTGAAAATTGGGGCTCTGAAGAGCCTCATGTGAAAAGAATGGAGGTTGATCATGTGCCGCTCCATTCATTCTTAAAGAAGCCCTCATATCAAAGTTTTTATCCTCTTAATATATTGCAGTCATCATATTCTATAGCACTGTGCACTTACAATTGCTCATTTTGCCTTTCTACCTAGTTAATTCTTCTCTTTTCCATTAGATCTATGATATCATGTGAACTATAACAGACTACCTGAATACTCCTAAGCTCTATGTAGAAATAGGAGATCAACCTTCCCTGTATGAGTCACCAGTCACTGCAAAAGTCCCTGCCAGGGGGAAGGAGGGAGGAACTGGGTCAGGAGTTGAAGAGGGGAATGATAAATGCAGGGAAAAGAGACTTCCTGTTTCTAAATAGAGCAGAGAAAAGAGAAGAATTTACAGATGGGAAGGCAAAATGAGCAATTGTAAGTACACAGTGTACACAGAATGTAGTATCAGTGCGTTCATAATAGAGCTCCATTCTGTTAACATGGGGTCTTCAGAGCACTGATTTTTGGGATCGGTGGGGGACCCGAGAATCGTTCCCTGGTGAGCGGGAAGTTATCTCCCAAAAAGGGTACCCCGCATTTTAGGTCAGAGACAAGGAAGGGTGTTCTTCAATTTCCACCACTTTCCATAAAGCATCAAGATGCCAACCATTTACACCCATAAAAACGCAGTGGACAAGTGTCAGTCGCAGAAGTAGTGCCACCTATAGGATCAAAAAGGTACTGCAATAAAGAAATGATTTATTTATTTTTAAATGTTATAACAGGGAGTCGTAGTGTTGCATTATCAGGAGGTGACAGGTTGGATGTACCTGCCCTACAAGATGCTCTAGGTTCGTACGGCGACATTAATAACTATATAGTTGCATGAATTAAATACGGAGAAAACAGAAAAGTCAGCCGGTAGATTTGTGCTTTATAATAACTCATTCATTTTGTAACACAGGCTTATTACAGGATAACTGGGCTACAAAGACAACAAAACAGAGGTAACAGGAGGGAGCGTTGCATCCCATGGAGGCTGGAGGTGGATGTGGCACAAGTCACTCCTCCGCACTAATCTGTTTGTAAATATTTTGATTACTTCCAACATCTCATCTAATGTGGAGTAATTATCCCCTCGTTATCATGTGATGGTCGCATCGTTAACTCTATATGTATAAGAAAAAAAAAAACAATACTAGTTAATCGATCATATAATTACCTGGATGCTAAAAAAGAGCTTGCTATCAGTCTAGTGTCTCAGCCGCGATAACCAGTCACAAACCGCTGATTACAAGGTGAAAAACGAACTCTGACTGGTGTTTACGGGCAACAAAGCGACAGTATCATTCACCGGCCTCATAATCCAAGTATCTGTGCTAGAAATAAATGAGTACTGTCCTGTAGAAGACATTTATATTGGATTATCTATCTTTCTATTATCTATTTCATATATATCTAGCTTTCTATCTATCTTTCTATCTATCTATCTATCTATCTATCTATCTATCTATCTATCTATCTATCTATCTACCTATCTATTATCTATCTATCATCTATTTTGTATTTATCTATTATTTATCTATCTACCTTGTATATATCATCTATCTATCTATTATCTATCTATATATTATCTATCTATCTATCATCTATGTATCTATCTATTACCTATCTATTATCTACCCATTTATCTATCTGTCTATTATCTATCTACTCTATTATCTATCTATCTATCTATCTATCTATCTATCTATCTATCTATCTATCTATCTATCTATCTATCATCTATTATCTATCTATTTACTGTGTATCTATCTGTCTATCTATTATCTATCATCTAAGTATCTACAGTTGTGCTCAAAAGTTTACATACCCCGGCAGAGTTTTTGCTTTCTTGGCCTTTTTCAGAGAATATGAATGATAACGCCAAAACTTTATCTCCACTCATGGTCAGTGGTTGGGTGAAGCAATTTATTGTCAAACTACTGTGTTTTCTTTTTTTAAATAATAATGACAACCCAAAGCATCAAATGACCCTAATCAACGTTAAGAGACTTATAGGCTATGCAATGCTTTTCTGGTAAATTTAAATCTGCAAATTGTTTCTTCAACAAGGAAGAGGACTTGAACTCTAGTGTCACCTACTGGAATAGCAATCCTAAAAGTCACTGTTGATCCTTTAACAGGCCTTGTTACATGACTTAGGATAAAAGCAAAACAGAATTTCAATTTGCAGACAAGTGTTTCGGGATATTGCTCCTCATCAGTGCAAAGCATGAGATCTGATTTGGCTAGGTTAGAGACTTAGTGGGATCTAAGATGTAATGTTTCTCCTTGTGTAGATTGACATATCTGACATACCAGCATAAGGAGACTTATAGGCCATGCAATGCTTTTCTGGGAAATTTAAATATGCAAATTGTTTCTTCAGCTAAAATTCAATCCTTTATCGAGCCTTGCCACATGACTTGGGATAACAGCAAACCAGAATCTCAATGTACAGTTGTGCATACCCCAGCAGAATTTTTGCTTTCTTGGCCTTTTTCATAGAATTTGAATGATAACACCGTAACTTTTTCTCCACTCATTGTTAGTGGTTGGGTGAAGCCATTTATTGTTAAACTACCATACTGTGTTTTCTCTTTTTAAATCATAATGACAACCCAAAACAACCAAATGACCCTGATCAAAAGTTTACATACCCCATTTCTTAATCCCATGTATTGTCCCCTCTAACATCAATGACAGCTTGAAGTCTTTTGTGGTATTTGTGGATGAGGGTCTTTATTTTCTTAGATGGTAAAGCTGCCCACTCTTTGCAAAAAGCATTCAGTTCCTGTAAATTCCTGGGCTTTCTAGCATGAACTGTGCACTTGAGATCTCCCCAGAGTGGCTCAATGATATTGAGGTCAGGAGACTGAGATGGCCACTCCAGAAGCTTCACTTTGTTCTGCTGTAGCCAATGACAGGTCGACTTGGCCTTGTGTTTTGAATCGTTGTCATGTTGGAACGTCCAAGTATGTCCCATCCGCAGCTTCCAGACTGATGATTGCAAATTTGCCTCCAGTATTTGCTGATAACGTGCTGCATTCAACTTTCCTTCAAGTTTGACCAAGTTTCCTGTGTGTTGTGTATCCGCTTTTTGGGCTCCCCTGGTGGTTGCTGGTGGTACTGGTGACTTGTTTGCACTTTGCTTCTTCTGTTCACCTGCTTCCATCAGTGTTTGGGAGTTTCCTATTTAGCCTTGCTCTCCAGTCATTTCCTTGCCGGTCATCATTGTAACCAGAGCCTTCGGTTGCATGTTCCTGCTACTAGTCTGCTGATCAGCTAAGTGGACTTTGTCCTTTTGTTTTGTACCTTTTGTCCAGTTTGCAGTTTTTGTGATTCTCTGTAGCTGGAAGCTCTTGCGGGCTGAAATTGCCACTCCTGTGTCATGAGTTGACACAGGAGTCTTAAAGTAATTTCAGGATGGTTTTTTGAAAGGGTTTTCAGTTGACCGTGAAGTCCTCTTTTGTATCCTTCTGCTATCTAGAAAGTGGACCTCTCTTTGCTAAATCTACTTTCATACTGTGTATGTCTTTTCCTCTTAATTCACCGTTATTACATGTGGGGGGCTGCTATCATCTTTTGGGGTATTTCCCTAGAGGTAAGCCAGGTCTGTTTCTTCCTCTACCAGGCGTAGTTAGTCCTCCGGCTGGCGCGTGGCATATAGGAAGCCGTAGGTATGCTCCCTGGCTACTGTTAGTTGTGTGGTAGATTTAGCTCACGGTCAACTCGAGTTTCCATCACCCGAGAGCTCTTTCGTTACTTATGTGTTTTTTACGTTCCCTTGCCATTGGGAACCATGATACCTGTGCCTTTTGTAGCTCACACATACCCAAAACATCAGCGATCCTCTTCTGTGCTTTACAGTAGGAATAGTGTTCCAATCATCATAAGCCTTGTTGACCTATCTCCAAATGTAACATTTATGGTTGTGGCTAGTGTTGAGCATTCCGATACCGCAAGTATCGGGTATCGCCCGATACTTGCGGGTATCGGAATTCTGATACCGAGATCCGATACTTTTGTGGTATCAGGAATCGGTATCGGGATTAATATCAATGTGTAAAAGAAAGAATTAAAATAAAAAATAGGGATATACTCACCTCTCCGACGCAGCCTGGACTTTACCGCCGTAACCGGGAGTCGTTGTACCTAAGAATGCGCGCTTGAAGGGCCTTAGATGACGTCACGGCGCTCTGATTGGTCGCGTAGCGGTCACGCGACCGCTACGCGACCAATCAGAAGCTGCGGACGTCTTCTAAGGTCTTTCAAGCGCTTGAAAGACCTTAGGTGACGTCACTGCTTTGTGATTGGTCGCGTAGCGGTCACGTGACCGCTACGGACCAATCAGAGCACCGTGACGTCATCTAAGGCCCTTCAAGCGCGCATTCTTAGGTACAACGACTCCCGGTTACGGCGGTAAAGTCCAGGCTGCGTCGGAGTGGTGAGTATATCCCTATTTTTTATTTTAATTCTTTCTTTTCGACATTGATATGGATCCCAGGGCCTGAAGGAGAGTTTCCTCTCCTTCAGACCCTGGGAACCATACAGGATACCGTCCGATACTTGGTGTCCCATTGACTTGTATTGGTATCGGGTATCGGTATCAGATTAGATCCGATACTTTTCCGGTATCGGCCGATACTTTCCGATACCGATACTTTCAAGTATTGGACGGTATCGCTCAACACTAGTTGTGGCCAAAAAGTTCAATTTTGGTCTCATCACTCCAAATTACCTTGCTCCAGAAGTTTTGAGGCTTGTATCTGTGCTGTTTTGTGTATTGTAGGTGAGATACTTTGTTGCGTTTCTGCAGTAATGGCTTTCATCTGGCGACTCGACCATTCAGACCAAGTGCCTCCTTATTGTGCATCTTGAAACAGCCAAACTGCTAGTTTTCAGAGAGTCCTGTATTTCAGCTGATATTATTTGTGGGTTTGTCTTTGCATCCTGAACAATTTTCCTGGCAGTTGTGGGTGACATTTTTGTTGGTCTACCTGACTGTGGTTTAATTTTTACAGAGCTTCTGATTTTCCATTTGTTAATCACAGTTTGAACGCTGCTGACTGGCATTATCAATTCCTTGGATGTCTTTTTACATTTCCTGTTTTATACAGTTCAACTACCTTTTGCCGTAGATCTGTTGACAATTCTTTTGCTTTCCCCATGATTCACAATCCAGAAACGTCAGTGGCTGGATGAAAGATGCAAGAGTCTGTCTGGATCCCAGAAACTCACTCAGCTTTTATGCACACACACTGATTACAAGCAAACAGGTCACAGGTGAGGATGTTACCTTTAGTAGCCATTCAAACCCATTTGTGTCAACTTCTGTGCATGTTATCAGGCCAAAATCACCAGGGTATGTGAACTTTTGATCAGGATCGTTTAGATGTTTTGGGTTGTCATTATGATTTCAAATAAGAAAACACAGTAGTTTGACAATAAATGGCTTCACCCAACCACTAACCATAAGTAGAGAACAAGTTTTGGTGTTATCATTCATATTCTCTGGAAAAACGCCAAGGAAGCAAAAATTCTGCAGGGTACGTAAACTTTTGAGCACAACTTTATCTATAATCTATCTATCTATATTTCTTCTATCCTTCATCCATCCTTCCATTTTACATTCTTTTGTTTCTTCCCTGAAATAAAGAAAGAACAGAAAGGAGAAAAGATCGATTTATCAAGAAAGAAAGCAATTAACAGAAGATGAAGCATAGATGAAAGATAGGAGAAAAAAAATAAGGATATGGAAGAAGAAAGAAAGAAGATAGATGAAAGGAAAGAAGAAAAAAAAAGAAGATGGAAAAAGAAAGAAAAAAGAAAGATGGAAAGATAAAAAAAACAAAGAGATAAAGAAGGTAGGAAAGAAAGAAAAAATCAAAGGAAGAAGGAAACAAAACAAAAAGGGAAAATATTTATTTGTGTTTGCTTCTCTCTTTCCTTCTTTCTTTCCTTTTCTCTTTCCCTTCCTTCTCTCTTTTTTCTTCCTTTCCTTTTCCTTCTGTCTTTCCTTCCTTCCTTTTCTATCTCTCTATATTTCTTTCTTTATCTTTCTTTCCTTCTCTTTCCATCTATTTTTCCTTCTTTTTTCCCTTTCTGTCTTTCCTTTTCTCTTTCTCTTCTGTTTTTCTCTTTCTTTCTCTCTTTCTTTCCATTCTTTCTTTCTTTCTTTCTTTCTTTCCATTCGTTCTTTCTTTCTTTCATTCTTTCTCTTTCCTTTCTTATCCTTTCTTCTTCACTTCCTTTCATCTTTTTTACCTTCCCTCTTAGATTTATATTATTTTTGATAGATATATGATAGAAGATTGCAGTAACGTGCCTTTCAGTCTGTCTGAATGAGTTTGATGACAGCACCAGAGTGAATCTAAAAAAACACAAATACCAAGCAACCATCCATCAGACTCCAGAGCACGGTGCTTTGTGTGTCCAGCTTTTTTGCACTGTTGTCTTACCCTGCAGTCAGGCCTTAATGGAGAACCTCAGGACTGCAGGATCAGTGCAGGATTTGCTTGTGTTCTGGCACCAAGCACACACGTCTGCATAACAGCTAAATGCACAAAACGGTAAAAGAGGGAAAATGTTGCACCCATGCAGAAAAGCAACATAAAGGAAGAGAAACAATAAGAGCATTGATAATTGTATCCCAGGGTATATTGGAGATGAAGTATCAGCGAGAACACTGTCTGTGTGGAAATCAAATGCAACGTATTATCTTCTAGGACATACAAATGGAGAATCATTCCAAAGAATTCATTAATCAGAATAAATATGCGCCTCGTCACGTGGTGTTTAATCTTTTTAATTAAAGTGAATGCTAATAATATCACATTGGCAGAACAGAATGCTGCCCTGCAGGAAATTCTTCCAAATGAACCCAGGCATCATTTCCTATATATTCTGTCATGTGTGACAGCTCTGAAGCCCTCCCCAGCTGAATGTCAAGGCATGGTGGTTAGATAACTGTATACATACGAGTAACATGAAGCCCCTCAGCCTCAATTTAAATGTACCTCTCTGACATTCATTGGATGACAACAAACGTATTGACTGCTTCCAATAAAATAACAGAATAGTGAGTGCAGCTCTGGAGTATAATACAGGATATAACTCAGAATCAGTAATGTAATGTATGTACACAGTGACTGCAGCAGCAGAATAGTGAGTGCAGCTCTGGGGTATAATACAGGATGTAACTCAGGATCAGTAATGTAATGTATGTACACAGTGACTGCACCAGCAGAATAGTGAGTGCAGCTCTGGAGTATAATACAGGATGTAACTCAGGATCAGTAATGTAATGTATGTACACAGTGACTGCACCAGCAGAATAGTGAGTGCAGCTCTGGAGTATAATACAGGATGTAACTCAGGATCAGTACAGGATCAGTAATGTAATGTATGTACACAGTGACTGCACCAGCAGACTAGTGAGTGCTGCTCTGGAGTATAATGCAGGATGTAACTCAGGATTAGTACAGGATCAGTAATGTAATGTATGTACACAGTGACTGCACCAGCAGAATAGTGAGTGCAGCTCTGAGGTATAATATAGGATGTAACTCAGGATCAGTAATGTAATGTATGTACACAGTGACTGCACTAGCAGAATAGTGAGTACAGCTCTGGAGTATAATGCAGGATGTAACTCAGGATTAGTACAGGATCAGTAATGTATGTTCACAGTAACTGCACCAGAAGGATAGTGAGTGCAGCTCTGGAGTATTATGCAGGATGTAACTCAGGATCAGTAATGTAATGTATGTACACAGTGACTGCACCAGCAGAATAGTGAGTACAGCTCTGGAGTATAATGCAGGATGTAACTCAGGATTAGTACAGGATCAGTAATGTAATGTATGTACACAGTGACTGTGGAGCGGCCCCCAAACGCAGGGCAGTGGGGTACTTGGTACCGGGTCTCTCTGTCTCGGTCCTGGGGATGTCATGGTGGCCCGACCCGTTCCGTGGCCCTGCTAAGGGGCGCCCAATCAAAGGAGTAGGTAGAAGTCTGTCAAGTGTTTGTGACGCCAACTGTGGTATTCGGTCAGAATGACCGACGCTGCTAGGGGTCCGCTGGGGTGATGGAATGGCAGCTAGATGGTATACCTTCCCACAGGTGAAGTGTGTCCCCAGGGCTTCCCATGAGGTGTAGATGGTGATGATGTAGATCGCAGTAAATAACGAGCACACAGGGTTGCAGTCTCTTTACCTTTTACTGTAGACTTCGGCATCCGCAATCCAGAGCGCTGCTAACAGGGCTGTCTGAGACCGGCCGGTCCGAAGGCACATCCAGAGTTCCCTTTGCAGGTGGAAATCAGTAGCCTTCCTACTAGCGCCTGGGTGTTGTAGTACTTCCCTTCGTGTATGTTTCTGTTCTTTCTCTCCGTCCCCCAGATGATATGGCTAGGATGCACCCGTATGACGGGGTAGGCCTGGAGTTATTTTATAGGGACCCTAGAGACCCCCCTCTCCCACAAGTGCCTCCGTTGTCTGCTTAGGTGAAAAGGTGAGACAGCCAACCTAAAGTTAACTGCCCTGCCGTAGTTGAAGTGATGCGTAGAGCCAATTACTCCATCGGTGTTCCGGCCGCCGGCTACGCGCCTCAGAAGGATCTTGGGGCACGACTCCTCCTATCTCCTTTGTGCTGTGATCTCATTTCTCACTTCTTCACAATATCCTTCACTTCTTGTCCTTTCTTAGGATGCCTCTGCAATGAGGTGCAGGTGCGGCTCCGTAACGATCTGTCTCGTGCTAGGCCACTGTCAGGATCCCACCCCTGAAAGGGACCTCCCTGAGTCTTCCCAAGCAACTCTCTCTCTCACTAGATGCTACCTGGGCAGAACCCATCCAGATTAACCCTAGACCTACCTTTTCCCACAAACTAGGCAAACCATGACATATTCTTTTCAGAAGGATCAAATTCAATACTAATCTAGGCAAAAAGTTCAAACCTTCCTCTATTCCACAATACCCCTACACTTTTTATCCTGTATTATATTCCAGAGCTGCACTCACTATTCTGCTAATGGAGTCACTGTGTAAATACATTACATTACTGATCCTGAGTTACATCTTGTATTATACCTCAGAGTTGCACACACTATTCTGCTGGTGCAGTCAGTGTGTACATACATTACATTACTGATCCTGAGTTACATCCTGTATTATACCTCAGAGCTGCACTCACTATTCTGCTGGTGCAGTCACTGTGTACAGACATTACATTACTGATCCTGAGTTACATCCTGTATTATACCTCAGAGCTGCACTCACTTTTCTGCTGGTGCAGTTGCAGTGCCCCAGAGTCCTGGTCGTTGCAGTATTGTCGCTCCGCCGCTAAGGGGAGCGGTTATGTCTGATTGTACTAAAAGAGTTCACCTGACCAGGTATCACAGTGACACACTACACTTCACACTCCGGCCACCAGGGGGAGCAAAAGGTTCTATTTACTAGGCCACTCCTCACACTCTGGTAAAACTAGGGGTTGGATAGGAAGTTAGGGAGAAGCTGACTGGCCTCACTCTGGGATTCTGAGAGGCTTCTTATAGCCTCATTGTGGGTCCGTTCCTTGTCGCTTATACTCTGACCCTTGGCTGAGTGTGTCTGACCCTGTTGTGCCTGTGCTACGTTTCGTCTGGTTCTGTTTTGGCTGTGTCCCTGTTATGAGTTTGCTTGCCCCTTTTGTACTGCGCTGTCCTCTCTGTGTATGACCTCTTGGCTACGTCCTGACTACCCTCTGCCTGCTTCTCTTTTACTGCGCTGCCCTCTCTGTGTGTGATCCCTTGGGTACGTTCTGACTATCCGCTCTGTCTATGCCCCTTGGTAACTTTGTCCCGTAGTTATCCTACTAGGAGTTTTCCTTCACCTCCTAGCTCTCCGGAGTTAGGCCACGCCCCCCAGAAGTCACATGCTTCAGGCCCTGTTTGTCGGAAGCACGCATCTTCATTGCTGCTGCAGCACTGCCCCGCTCCACAGGTATCTTTGGGCACAGTTTGTTTACTCAGAACACTCGCACTGGCTCAGTGAGCAAGTGCAGTGCGGTGTTCCTGACAGAAGTTTCATTCCAATAATCTAATTAATTCCTATTTGTGTGATTTCATGATAGAATATAATGTGCCTACTCCTCTTGGAAAAGCACCTACTGGTCTTGGTAATCTACCTACTGCTCTTGGCCTTGGTAATGTACCTATTGTTCTTAGTAATGTACCTACTGGTCTTGGTCTTCAAAATGTACCTACTTACTGGTCTTGGTAATGTATCTATTGGTCTTAGAAAAGAACCTACTGGTCTTGAACATGGTAATGTACCTATTGATCTTGGTAATGTACCCCACTGGTCTTGATCTTAATAAGGTACCTACTAGCCTTAGTATGAGTAATTCACCTATTGGTCTTGAAATTGTTAGTGTACCCCAATGGTCTTTATATTGGTAATGTATCTACTGATCTTGGTATTGGTAACGCACTTCTTTCCTTGTGAATTTGTCATTGTAACTGATTAACCCTCCGTCACATACAATATTCGGACTAACGAATTCACATACAATGTGCCTGTCAGGCGCCTGCTGGAAAAATACCTATAATATCTAATGTTTGCAATTTCAGTGCTCTAAAAGTGATCAGTGACCTTCATAGGGATGTAATAAAAGAGACTACACATAATCAGTTGCAAAAAAAACCATTTACTTAACATAAAACTAATAACTATGAAATACAAACTTTTCAAAACTCCCGCCAAATAGTCCCCAGTTCGACTCTCTCAAAAAAATGTACAAAGAAAATTTTTGAACACAAACTTAATTTTAAGGTACCTTAAGTACTATTAAAACATATTCAATCAGAAGTAGATGCTGAGGTTTCCCCAGAAAAGTCACACTTGCAGAGCAAATAGCAAGAATTACACACCATTTTTGCATGTGTCAGGCAAATTGCTTTATGACATTTGAGACATTCATAATTTGAAAGCCTTCTGGTTCCGCTTTCTTTTATAAAATCTCCCTTATTTCTATGAAATATCCTCACATTTTGTGGCTATACATTCATAAAACAAGCTAAATAAACTATTGTGATGAATAAAAACATAAAATACCAACCTTACTGAATGTGACGTATTCACATACAATGAGCCTGAGAGATCTGTGCAGCTATATCCTCTCCCCTGAAGCTCTGAAATCCAACTGTGATATCAGGTTTCACAGACCTTCAAGAGACAGGAGACTACCTGGAGGGAGGGGCTTGCCGCACAATCTGGTGAGGAAGGAGAAATGAAAGTAAAAGAGAAGCGCCTGTCAGATCAGTTGTATGTGACGGAGGGTTAATAAGATAAAGGCTAATGTACTAAATTGCATCTGTCCTTTGTTATGTACTACATTGGTCTTACTGATATGGGTAAAGTGCCTTTTTACACCCAAATTATTTGTGATTTTGGCAATGTACCCCAATAGTCATGGTCTTAGTAATGTACCACAGTGGATGTGGTCTTGGTAATGTATCCTGCTGGCCATGATCTTGGTAATGTACCCCCTATATGTAGTCTTGGTAAAATGTGTCTTACTAATCATGGTTTTAATAATCTACACACTCAGTGTAACTTTGGCAACACGTACCCCACTGGTTTATGGTTTGGTAATGTACCCCAATTGGTGTGGTCTTGGTAATGTATAGTACTGGTCATGGTTTTGATAATGTTAATGTACCCCCATATTGTGGGTCATGTTAGTTTACTCCATCTTTACTCCACTGGTAATATATTTAATTGATCCAGTGCTTGGTAATTTATCCTATCATTCATGGTCTTGGTAATATCACCCATTTGACTTGGATAAAGTACCAGTCTGGTCAGGGTCTTGGCAATGTACCTCATTGATCTTGGTATTGGTAAAGTCACTCATAGGTTATGACCATGATAATATATCCTATTGGTCATAGTCTTAATAATGTATCCTGTTGGACATGTTTTTAATAATGTAATCTATTGGTCATGGTTCCAATAATTGATCCCATTAGATGTGATTTGGCAATATATCCCATTAGACAAGGTACCCCACTTGTTGTGATGTTGGTAATGTACCTAACTGGCCTTGATCATGTGCTGCTTTTGAAGTTCTGAATATTTGCCATGGTGCAAATAATGACTCACCCTATAATATGCTTTATAAAATAGTCCGAGGCATGTATTTGTTTCACCCAACAAAAATGTTGGGAATAAAAAAAAAACAGCTTAGAGTCTTATCATACATTGAACACTTTGATCAGCAAAGCATTCACACGCAGCCTAAGTAAGCTTAGCTGTATGGAAGATCCCATCTGTTTTTCTAATTACTTCCGTCAAACAGTAGCTGCACTTGTTTTTGTCCTAGAGCTTTTCTTGTTGAATCAGCAGCTGTACGCACTTATAGAAAAGTTACATTCGTAGCTAGGAACCTATTATACCATTCTCCTTTAATGATGAAGTATAGCCAAAAATCTGTTGCTGTAAACACACTATTAGAGAGATTTGAAGAATGCGGCAGAACAATTGGGTTGTGTCTACAGGAACACGAATTTCATCCAACTCTTAGTCCTTTGAGAAATGTCCACTTCAGAAATCACTGAGTGCCATTACCTTTTTTTCTTTTATTTCGGACTAAAAAATAATGAAAAAAGCCAAGATGTAACTAATTTGTGATGACTTTGTCATGTCGGCAGGGGAGCTTGTTGTACATAAATATATGTGTGAGGATAGGTGATAACATGCTGAAGGCTGGGGTACTACCATCAGGTTCACATTAGATCCCAAGAATAGAGAATGCAGATCGTTTGTTCCTATCCCACAGGGCACATTACAATCCATTCTCAGACCCGTGATGCTAGGAATAACCCAGTAATGTTGGAGGGTTATACTGACCCACCAGTGTACCAAAGGACCTTCCAGCAAACCAAAACTCTAATGCTATAATTAAGCCCAAAGGTCCAATAGAATTCAACGTTTTTGGAGCTGACTTCGGAGCCAATTACTTGCCCCTATGATATAGGGATAAATGGCAGTGGTAGAGGTATAATGTAAACATACATACATGTAGATGTTAAAAATAAGGATAAAGGGCAGGGGTAGAGGTATAAGGTAAACATAAATGTAGAAGGTAGATGTAAGGATAAAGGGCAGGGGTAGAAGTATAAGTTAGACATAAATATAGAGGCTAGAAATAAGGATAAATGTCAGGGGTAGAGGTATAAGGTAGACATAAATGTAGAAGGTAGATGTAAGGATAAAGGGCAGGGGTAGAAGCATAAGTTAGACATAAATATAGAGGCTAGAAATAAGGATAAATGGCACAGGTGGAGGTATAAGGTAGACATAAAGGTAGAGTGTAGAAATAAGGATAAAGGGCAGGGGTAGAAGTATAAGGTAGACATAAATGTAGAGGGTAGAAATAAGGATAAAGGGCAGGGGTAGAGGTATAAGGTAGACATAAATATAGAGGCTAGAAATAAGGATAAATGGCTCAGGTAGTGGTATAAGGTAGACATAAATGTAGAGTGTAGAAATAAGGATAAATGGCAGGGGTATAAATACAAGGTAGACATAAAGTTAGAAGTAAGGATAATGGGTAGGGGTAGAGGTATTGGATACACTAGACATAAATATAGAGGTTAAACAAATATTGCAAAGAACGAGCAGATACTATATATTGAGTAAGGCAGCAGGCGAAACGCGCGTCGGGGTGCACAGGGGTGAGGTGCCAGTTCACACTAGGTATAACTTCCACACTAACCGGTATGTATACTATATCTGTGCATAGGAGTTTCTGCTAAATTTTGGTCTTTATTGTTCTTTATATGTAGCTACATTCTAATAATCCTGTGCATGTTTTTTGAGCTTCTTTGTATGGTTAGTAAATGGATCTGTGTATAGTGGAGGCACCTATCCCCTGCCCTTTTAGGTGCATGCTATGGATTTTTTTCCCTCTGTTATGTTTTTACCTGTTATAATTATTAATAAAGTTTTTTGCATATTTATATATATTTGGACTTCTTGACTGCTTCTTTTCTCTCGTTGGTTTGGTATGTAGTTTTGTGCACAGAATACTTAAAGGGAATCACCCACATAGCGATACATGTACATCTTCTGGATAAATTGAATAGACCACTCGGAAGGAAACAAAAACCAATATGAAAACCCAATTAAAAAGCCAAACATACGAGATGTACAGTATATTAAAAAGCCTTTATTTTTGTACAATTGGGTACGTGGTGGCAAAGAAAAAGAGCACATACATACATATGAAATATAGACCACAAACCAAGGAGGTTCTACTAAAAAAATTATGGCTGCAGGACAAAACAACATTTAGTGGTATTATTGTTGTGACAAACCATTCAATGGTAGCCCAATGCATGTATCAAAGGAGATTCAAATAGTAACTCAATACAATGAATATGAAGTGAGTGGTGTGATGTCAGTAATTGCACATACCCTTGGACCTGTGATGAATTCAATATAATATTTCACATGCCCTATATATCAGGTGTACATAGTCCATCACCAGTAAACATTACAGGTATCTGTATAATTGATACTATGCCAAAATTGTAACTGGGGAAATACCTGGACCGTATGAGGTCCTGCAGACAGTGTTGCAGTCACCCCGACGCGCGTTTCGGTGCGTCCTTCATCAGGGGGTGGGTGGCGTCAGACTCCATATTGACATTTAAAAAAGAATGTTCCCACCAATGGGAGAGAGTCAGGTAAAGGGTAATAGGGTGGTAATAATTGTAGAAGTAAAAGATAGGTATGAGTAATGATAAATGTGACTAAGGTAGAGAGCTAAGAGTAGTAATAAAGGTAGAAGGCAGAGAGTAGGAGTAGAGACAAATGATAGGAGTGGAAGTTGAGGCAGAGAGTACAAGTAGATATAGAGGTATCCAGTAGGTTTTGATTTGGGTCAATTTATTGTTATGGAAAAACTTTAGGTGAACTTTAATTTATGCCTCTGGGTAGCGGGTCATGTATATGTTAGGTATAGATGGAGAATGAACATTCAGAATAATTATGTCTACCAGAAGTGTTCCAGTCCGGCGCTGAGTGAGATAGCTGAACTTATCTATGCACACTAGTATTCCAGATAGATACAATTTGAGAAATAAATAGATCTGACATTTTTATTTGCAATAACATAGGATTATATGACAGCATAATTTATTTAAAGGCACATTACAGACAGCTATTTTTTCATGATCCTTCCCCATGGAAATTACAACACATGCATAGCAGGCCAGGGAATTGAGAATTACGACTCATGTCTGTATCCCGATTGCTGGTTTTTATGGTCTCAGTGAACGGCGATCTTAAGTAAATCAATACATCTGTATACAGATATTCATTACAACTAAATGGCCAAATGTATAGCCTGTATATTTTATTTTTACTGTTGGACTCCCAGGTAATTTCCATGGAGATGCAGTTTTGGAAATAAATTCATGTATTACTTTGGAATATCCATGTGGGTTTTCAATGATACAAATTAGGCAGTGCCATGCTGACAGCATTTCAATATTGAGAGGTACAAGTAGAAGAATAAGAGGGCTTGGCAAAATATCAAAATTGGTTCCTCCAGCTGTTGGGTCACATTCCTACATTAATCTTAATTTTTGTTGCTCCTCCGATGTTGCAAAGGCAGAGAGCATCAGACAACAAGCAGATTGGGCCACGGCTCAACCATGTCCTTCTCAATCCAAACTTCAGAAGCTCAGTAGGCAAAGATGAAGCTTGGAGACAAGCAGGAAGCACAGGAGGCAAGGAGGAAGCAGAGGAGGCCAGGAAGAAGCAGAGGAGGCAAGGAAGAAGCAGAGGAGGCACGGAGGAAGCCAAGAGACAAGGAGGATGCCAGGAGACAAGGAGGAAGCAGAGGAAGCAAGGAGGAAGCCAGGAGACAAGGAGGAAGCACAGGAGGCAAGGAGGAAGACAGGAGACAAGGAGGAAGCACAGAAGGCAAGGAGGAAGCAGAGGAGGCAAGGAAGAAGCAGAGGAGGCAAGGAGGATGCCATGAGACAAGGAGGAAGCCAGGAGGCAAGGTGGAAGCCAGGAGACAAGGAGGAAGCAGAGGAGGCAAGGAGGAAGCCAGGAGACAAGGAGGAAGCAAGGATGAAGCCAGGAGACAAGGAGGAAGCAGAGGAGGCAAAGCGAAAGCCAGGAGACGAGGAGGCAAGGAGTAAACCAGGAGAAAAGGAGGAAGCCAGGATACAAGGAGGAAGCACTTGTGGCAAGGAAGAAGCAGAGGAGGCAAGGAAGAAGCCAGGAGGCAAGCAGGAAGCCAGGAGAAAGTGGATTATTGTGATTCTGAAGATAAGAACTCGAGACACCCCCCCCCCCTTTAATGGCAATGTGTTGTTTGTAGAGAGGTCAAGTAATTAATGAATGATCACACATACTTATTTCAAAATGTCATCATCTATGACCAAGATGCAGCAAGACTTCGGTTATTTGTGGTATTAAAATTATATAAATGTTAGGAAATTGTTTCATTGATAAGAAACTTCAGATCAAGGCCCTGTTGCTGTTTCTCCACTTTTTTAGAGTAATTTGCTGGTTAGTAAGTGGCGTTGGTATTTATGCCTTATTCTCTATCTGATTTTCACCACTTTTTAAAGGGAACCTGTCACCCCATTTTTTGAAGATGAGATAAAAGTAGCGTTAAATAGGGGCAGAGCTGGGCGTTACATTAGTGTCTTTTGTGTGCCTTTATTACCCACCTATGCTGCCGAAATACCTTTGTAAAGTCACCGTTTTGGGCTGTCACTCACGCTGGTCTGGTCATATAGGCGTGGTGACATCGCTGTTTCTCCCCCAGATCCTGGTCATCATTCCGTTGGTGGCGTAGTGGTGTGCGCATGCCCAACTGGAGAATCCACTGCATTTGGTGATGAAAAAGAGCGCAATCTGTGCTATTCATCGGTGTATCAGTGGGTGCGGCCATCTTCCTGTGGCCGCGCGTGCGCAGATGGTATTGCTCGGCTTCCCGGGGCTTCAGGAAAATGGCCGCGGGAAGCCGCGCGTGCGCAGATGGAGATCACGGCGGCCATTTTCCTGAAGTCGAGTACAACTCATTCCACAATAAACAAGCCCTCACATGGCCATATTGACAGAAAAATTAAAAGTTTTGGTTCTGGGTAGAAGGGGAGCAAAAAACGAAAACACAAAAATGAAAAATGCCCTGGGAGTGAAGAGGGTAAGGACTTCCTCTAGAGTCCCCCTAGATTCCTGATAATTGTAAAAATGTATTGATTGCTTCCTTGTGTAGAGTGGCAATTGTTTCCAGAGGAGCAGATTAGTTTGTGCTCACCGAGTGTGAATTATGACATTAGAAATTCTGATTCTTTAAAGCTTTCACGCCAGAATTCTAGAGCAAAAGCTTTGCAAATTTCAAAGATTAGGCAACCATTGGCGTTTGTTGCAGATTGGTCACAGAAGAAACTTGTGAGAGTAGATTATATAGGGTAATTCAACTTTTATCTTCACAGAACATGAGGTACATGCATCAGCTTCTTAAAACAGCATAACAGGAAGTCTGAAGGACCTTTTACCAGAGAGAAAGTGAAACCAAAGTACAACAAGTATATGCATTACATTCAACTAAGCATATAACAGTAACAACATTGCCATCTACTGTCAGAAAAGTGTAAACTCCTCCTGCACACAAATAAGTCTGTATCTGCTGCATATCTGCCAACAGTTTTCACATCAATTTTTTTCCAGTTCCGCCAAAATGGGCAGAACTGGGGCAGGTTTAGGGGTATGTCTGTGGCGACACAGCTTGCCTAATTCATGACAAGCTGTAGAGATCTATATGAAGAAATCTTACTCTAGTCACTGACTGGAGTGAGATTTCATAGAGGCACTTGCTACTCATCAGACACTTCACTTCAGCATGCACCTCATCAGGAGCGTCGGACTCCAACATGACCCCTCATCGAGTCCACAGTGAACAATACCAGGCTTTACAAATCGAGTGCTAAGTGTATGCTCGTAAATAGAGGAGAAATTAAAAGTGTTCAGAGTTGTCCTTATGCGCCCATGACAGTTTATGAATGTGTCATTCATTACTTTACTTGTTGGCTTGATATTTTCTGCAGTGGGGAAAAAAAAAACTGATTTTGCGGTATTCTATCAGGAGCTGTTTATGCTATATGTGCCTATCCAGTATTCATCGCATGTCACGGTAATGTATAGAATTTAAGTAGTTCTTAATTATGCAGAAGGCAAGAGTCGCTCTATGTAACCTCAATGATTTACTGATTTGGGATGTAATGATAACGACGCTTCTGAAATATGTAAAAATGTGTAAAGTGATCAAACTCCACATTTGTGAAATATTCTGATTTTTTTGGTGCATATCCTTGAGCTACGGCTGATGAACCCGACATAGATCCACCTAAACCTCAGCGTAACGTGGTTCATTAAGGAGATGCAAATGCTCAATCATCGCATCTCAGCTGCTCCTAATGACCCCGAAGCATCTGGTAACTTTCATTATAAATAATCACTTGATTCAAAATAGCGCCATCATGATTTTTTTTTTTTTACTTTTCGGTGCGCTTTCAAAAAAGAGGTAAACAACATTTTGGCAAAACTGCTGCCATCAAGGATCCTAAAGATGCAGATTGTCCTACTAGTCCACGATGGGGGCTATTTACTAATTCCAGAAAAAGGTGAAGCTTTAGATCAGTGACTGTGTAGCATATCGATATCCACGGCCGCCAGGTCATGGTTTATTTCCTCTTTGTTGGGGCTGAAAGTAAATTGATTATTTGCAATAGGAGAGACAGAGGTTTAGGAAGTGCTTCATCACACCCAAAGCACTTCAGGCTCATTTGCATATTGATTTGTAGAAGGTATTTCTCGGTAAAAGAGGAAAGGACTGGCTGGCTGTAGGTACAGATGAACTTGTCTTTGCAATAGTTACATGCAGACCGGTTTGGAGGGTGAAATCAAGCTGATCGATTCCCTTTAAGGGGGATGCCAGATGTGTCCAGCATGGGCTTACTCTCTTCTCCTCAATGACAATACATGTGCATAAAGAGGGACCTATATAAAAAGAAAATCAAACCTATCAGCAGTTCTCTATAAATAAAATCTGTCAGCAGGCTTTCACAATGTAATCTGACAGCAGTTTTATGTAAGGGGCAGAGACCCTGATTCCGGCTATGTGACACTTGCTATGCTGTGTTTTAGTGTTTCAATAGAATCAGTGTTTTATCAGCAAATTATCACTCCAGGACTAGGTATCTCGGCAGTGATTGGCAGATTTCTGCCAATATAAATTGTACACAGAAAGCTACCAGTCAGTGGTGTGGGCGGAGTTATACACAGAACGCTGCCAATCAATGGTGTGGGTGGGGTTAAAGAAAGCTACCAATCAGTGGTGTGGGCGGAGCTATACACAGAAAGCTGCCAGTGGTGTGGGTAGAGTTATACACAGAAAGCTGCCAATCAGTGGTGTGGGCGGGGTTATACAGAGAAAGCTACCAATCAGTGGTGTGGGTGGGGTTATACACAGAATGCTGCCAGTCAATGGCGTGGGTGAGGTTATACACAGAAAGCTGCCAATCAGTGGTGTGGATGGGGTTATACAGAGAAAGCTACCAATCAGTGGTGTGGGTGGGGTTGTACACAGAAAGATACCAATCAGTGGTGTGGGTGTGGCTATACACAGAAAGCTGCCAATCAGTGGTGTGGGTGTGGCTATACACAGAAAGCTGCCAATTAGTGGTGTGGATGGGATTATATAAAGAAAGCTGCCAATCAGTGGTGTGGGTGGGGTTATACACAGAAAGCTGCCAATCAGTGGTGTGGGTGTGGCTATACACAGAAAGCTGCCAATCAGTGGTGTGGGTGGAGTAATACACTCAAATCTGCCAATCAGTGGTGTGGGCGGAATAATACACAGAAAGCTGCCAATCAGTGGTGTGGGTGTGGCTATACACAGAAAGCTGCCAATCAGTGGTGTGGATGGGATTATATAAAGAAAGCTGCCAATCAGTGGTGTGGGTGGGGTTATATAAAGAAAGCTGCCAATCAGTGTTGTGGGTGGGGTTATATAAAGAAAGCTGCCAATCAGTGGTGTGGGTGGGGTTATACACAGAAAGCTGCCAATCAGTGGTGTGGGTGGGGTTGTACACAGAACGATACCAATCAGTGGTGTGGGTGTGGCTATACACAGAAAGCTGCCAATCAGTGGTGTGGATGGGATTATATAAAGAAAGCTGCCAATCAGTGGTGTGAGTGTGGCTATACACAGAACACTGCCAATCAGTGGTGTGGGCGGGGTTATACACAGAAAGCTACCAACCAGTGGTGTGGGCAGAGTTATACAAAAAAAAGCTACCAATCAGTGGTGTAGGTGGGGTTATACAAAGAAAGCTGCCAGTGGCGTGGGCGGGGTTATATAAAGACAGCTGCCAATCAGTGGTGTGGGCGGGGATATACTACTCAGCATTCGAGCTCTGCTCTATATGCAGCAGAGAGAACTGTGATTCAACTACTACAGTAAGTAACCAAAGTGATAAGTCGCAGGAATTAGGGTCTCTGTCCTTACAGCATGCTGCTGTCAGATTACATAGCAAGAAAACCTGTTGACGGTTTCCCTTTAAAGCTAGGCTCACTTATTGACAAGGCTAAAATATAGACTTATACTTAACCCACCATGGTCTTTTGAAGCCATATTAGGAAATATGCCATCAGATGTGAGTAGGTAGGACTACGAATATAAGAAAATACACACAGCACTGCTCTAGTAATAACAATAGATCTATTTATATATTATTTCTCAAAAAGAGGCGCTAAGTGATATTGGCTATCACGCGCCTAACTAGTGCCACTAGAGAGGGGCCTTGGAATAGCAAAAATTGCTGCAAGGTTAAATGAACCAGGTGATTACTATTTTTATTATTTATGTCTACAATAGAAAAAAAATTACCCCTTAAGTCAAGAAGTACCAAGTCGACTTCAGGAAGAAGTAATAAGATATATGTATATATATATATATATATATATATATATATATATATATATATATATACACACACACTGTATATATACATACAGCGGTTGGACAAAATAAATGGAAACACCTGGAAACATAAACAAAAGTTAGTTTAATATGGTGTAGGTCCACCTTTTGCGGCGATTACAGCCTCAATTCTCCGAGGTATGGATTCATACAAGGTGTGAATTGTTTCCGAAGGAATTTTAGCCCATTCTGCAGTTAAAACACCCTCCAGTTCTTTGAGCGACGATGGCGGCGGAAATCGACGCCTAACTTGAATCTCTAAAATAGACAATAAATGCTCAATAATGTTGAGGTCTGGGAATTGTCGGGGCCAGATGAGATGCTCAACTTCTTTAGAATGTTCCTCGTGCCATGCTTTAACGATTCTAGCTGTATGAATTGGTGCATTATCATCCAGAAAGATGGCGTTCCCCTCCGGGAACAGTGCTTGAACCATTGGATGCACTTGGTCGCCAAAAATGCCTAAATAATCTCGGCTGTTAATTCTTCCACGAAGGGATATCATTGGCCTAGCGGATCTCCATGAAATAGCAACCCAGATCATCACAGAACCTCCGCCATGATTTATGGTAGGGAGAAGGCAGTCTGGATGGAATGCTTCTTTCGGCTGTCTCCAAACGTACACTCGGCCGGAGGTCAGAAATAGAGTAAACGATGATTCGTCTGAGAATATCACATGTTTCCACTGCTCGAGGGACCAATTCTGGAGGTTTCTACACCACTCCAAACGCTTGGAAACATTTGTCATTGAGATCAGAGGTTTTCTAATTGCAGCTCTTCCGCGGAATCCAGATTTCTGCAGCTCCCGATGAATAGTTTTCGTGGAAACCGGGTTCTGTAGGTGAACTCAGCTCAGCAGTGATTTTCGGAGCCGTGGTCTTGCGATCCTCTCTCACAATTCGCTTTAGAGTCCGACCGTCTCTCTCAGTCAACTTTGACTTTCGGTCGGACCTGTGCTTTGCTGCAGACGTTTTTTCTTCTCTTTCAAATGCAGTCATTACTTTGGAGACAGTACCTCTTGACACACCAAGCATTCGGGCACTTTGTGTTACACTAGCGCCTGCCATACGAGCACCAACAATTTGGCCTCTTTGAAAATCTGAGAGGTCTGCCATTGGTATCAGTGTTATGACCTGGTGGGTACGGAGCGGTACTGAGATGACCTGGTGGGCAAAACCAATCATGGACTCACTATAGAGCAGCACTGAAATGACCTGGTGGGTAAAACAAAAATAGGACTAGCTCTGAGGAGGTGGTAACTTTACTGACCGCAATCCCTACTCCTAACACCAACACTAGAAATAGCCATGGAGCGTACCTAACTCTGCCTAGACGCCTCTGCACAGCCTAAGAACTAGCTACCCCTAAAGATGGAAACGGAAAGCTATCTCGCCTCAGAGAAACCCCCAAAGGAAGATAGCCCCCCACAAATATTGACGGTGAGTGGAGAGGGAAATGACAAACTCAGAAATGAAACTAGATTTTTTAGCAAAGGAGGCCAATACTATCTAAATAGACAGAGATAGAAAAGGTTGCTGTGCGGTCAGTATAAAAACTAAAAGTCCACGCAGAGTTTACAAAAATAACCACCACACCGACTCACGGTGTGGAGGGGCAGATCTTCCAACTAGCTGGAATATTTCATAATGACAAGCTGGACAAAAGAGACATAAATTGAACTGAACAGCAGGTCATAAGCAGGGAAACACCCAAAAAGTAGCAGACTTATCTTAAGCTGAAAATGGACTGGCCAACAGAGAACTTCCAGGAAAGGACTGAATCCACAGGAAATACATTGACAGCTGGCATCCACTAAAGCCAAAAGCCCAGTTAAATAACAAGGCCAGGAAACCGATTAGTGAACGCAGCTGCTAAGTTCCACTAGAAACCACCAGAGGGAGCCCAAGAGCAGAACTCCCAAAAATACCATTCGCAACCACAGGATGGAGCCCAAGAACGGAATTCACAACATATCAGGTTCTCATCAATGTTCTTACAATTATGCAAAACAAACAGTTAATTTACATACACATATCACATTAGACAAATAATGAACTACAAAACATTACCATATGTCACGGTTTGCATGTTCATCACATGTTCGAAGATTATGATGCCAAAACTTTAGGTGTTTCCATTATTTTGTCCAACCCCTGTATATATGTGTATTTATGTATATTGGAAATGGTTACATGGGGTAAATAAATAATGATTAAGTCTATGTATTGAAGTTAATGAGAGCAGTGGATTCCCCTTAGCAAAACGTAGGCAAAAGGACACATACTACCACTAGGTAGGGAAATCATTAAAATATTCTGCATGAAGGAAAGCCAAGTAATTTCCAACCTGCAGGGAAAAAGAAGTAAGAAGATATTAACATAACAAGGAAAAAGAAGCAATGATACAAAGTGATTGAAGAAATCACTTGGAAAGAACAAACACGGAATTTGTAGAGATCGAGTAAACACCATCAAGACACAAAAAGAGCTAAATGTTCAATAAATAGAGGACGGCAGAGCAAGATGGGCATGAGTGGGCATGTACCCTAAGCCTAAGTGTCAAGTGCCATAGAGGGTCCTAACACTATGTGAATGATATAATGGACACCCATATGTGTCCAGTGTGTACAAATACATTTTTCCTCAAATCTTACGAGAAAATTGGATTTACCTGAATTTTCAATTTTTGTAATTCACTTTGAGCAAATTCAGCAAAATGCTAATTTGTAGAGATGGAAAATGGAAAGGAACGCCTCAATACTTTTGTTGACACTCACATGCGCCAGCCCCATCCCCGCAGCCTCTTGTCCTCTGGCAGTTCACGTATGACGTCCTCTTTGGCTCATCCGGCATTTTCATGCAGTAGAGGTGCATCCGGCACCGTAGGCCTCCGATGCCGTAATGTACATCGTGATATCACAACGTGTGTCACCCGAGGCATTAACTAGCCATCAGGTGATGTGTGTAGTGATATCACAATGTGCATCATGATGTCAAAGACCTACTCGATGCCGAAAGCTCCGGTGCAGTGTGAAGATGCTGGAAGAGCCTAGTAGGACATCACACAGGCAGTGATGGAGGGAGTTGCACTGAAAACCATATAGGTGGCTGTATTGGCAGAAGAGGTAAGAAGCAAGTCCAATATATTTATTTTTCCTTACAGCTATTATTCTGTGGGGTCTAGAGAGATCCTAGAACATGATAGGGAATTTTTGATTTACGTGAAATAACTTCGATGCAAATTGAATTTCCTGGCCAAATTCGAGCAAACTGCCAAGTTGCATTTTTGGTAGACTAACTTATCACTGATCCAAGGAAATTAGACATTCTCTCTCTCAGTCTCCCTGCCCCACTTCTCCGGCTGGAAGAAGAGACCATGAAAGCTTAGTGCCTCTCCTTGGTCTACACACTGCCTCAATTTGGGAACGAAAGGGATCAGGAAGAAATTGAATAGTTTTTCTACAAGAAAGGTTTTTTTTTCCAAAACTGCAGAATTATTCAGGTTTTTTTTTTACTATTAATTTCCAGGTTTAGTATTTCTTAGCTGAAGAAATGTCAGTTCACACTTTGTCACTTGTACAATTTATGTGACTTAAAAGTTTCATTGTCACTTCTTCACGTTTTTTTTCCCATCAGACAGCATGACATGTTGATGCTCGAATGTAGCCTTCCTTCCTGCCTGCATTGTTTTCATCCCTATCTCATTTAAAATGTTCTTCTACCTGGAGGCAGTCTTTTCACATTGACTATTTTTCCTTTAGTTAGCACATGCAGTCCCTAAGGTTCCCTCGAAATAACCTATAGCAGTTCATGTGCCACTATGGGGGGGCTCCCCTGAGGACCCATATTCCGCAGGAGAGCCAACATCGCCTAAAGGATTTGGCCACATCCTGGCTGAATTTCTAAAAATCAGTTGCGTACAGGCACGATAAAGTTTTAATACCCTTACGTCTTACCCCTGCACTGTTTTCTAATGCCCCTGTAGTCCGTGGCTCAACAGTCTTGTAACTCAATATGCTGTTTGCGCAGATACAGGGGATTCTGCAGCCTCCACTCTCTTTTATATGAAATATTCAATTCCGTAATAGATTTACCTGTTGGTCAAAAGGGAATCTATCACCAGGTGTTTGCCACCTAATGTGAGAGACAAATACCCTGACTTAATGGGTTGCTCAGTTTAGTTTTTATAAAAATCACTGTTTAGGAGATTACCACTAGAGTACTACTAAACCACACCTCTACCAGTGATTGGCTCCATTCTGCCTATGCACAGTGTACACAGTCACAGCCAATCAGTGAGGTGATTTATACAGAGCTCAGCATTCAGAGACCTGCCAGATTGGTAACCGATAAAACTGTGATTTTATCCAAATGACAGCAAGCAGCCTAGTAAGTGACACATTGTTGGAATCAGGGTCTTTGTCTCTGCATCATGATGCTCTCAAATGGGGTAGCGGAAACCTAGTGAATGTTCAGAAATTTCTAAAATTCTTTACTCCCCAAAGATACTTTTTGAAAATATGGAGTCTCAATTTCTGCATCTATAATTATTAGTTAGGGGGTATTAATTATTGTAATAAAAATTGGGCTGACCAGAGAGTTCCATTAAAGGTCTAGCAGAAGACAACCCCATTTTGAGTTGTCTTCTTGGAGCTAAATACTTGGGTTTATTTTTTATCATATGGTTCACAAATAATCTATTCTATCTTGATGATGTACAATTATGACAGCACATTTCAGAAGGGTGGACCCCAGGCTCACCTCTCCTGGTGGTCCCAAGGAGCCCAGTTTGGTGTAAAACACAACATAGAATATGTAATACCTTCCACAACATTTTTGTTTCCAAAACAAAACATAGTGTTCACATTCGAGAATGATGTTTCGAGTCCAGTGGGCAGAACTTCACAGTGGGTTTCTGGTAGAAAGACGTCTACGCTTGGTTATGAAATGCTTGGTGCACACAGGAGAACAAGAGCCGTAATGAACGGGAATTATTTTCGAACACACGTCAGTTGTAGGAGAATGTATTTTCGGATCCTGCTGAGTTTTGCACGGCAGATTTCTTGAGAAAAATAGCTGCAGGTTTCCAACTAAACAGTGGGTTTCTTATTTCAACTTAAAACTGCCTAACGGATAAACATGCTATTTTTTTTTTAAGATTTAGGATAAAAATGTGTTATATTTAAATTGTGAAATCAGTAAAATGCATTTAGTTATTTAACTTTGGTTAACATTTAAATTGGGATAGCGTTATGTTCGAAGGAAAAATAGAGAGAAGCTTCACAGGGAACACCCACTGAACACTGAACTTGCAGCTCCACAAGCAATCACGTCAGATCTGGAAAATAAAAGCATGCCAGTTCATTTTCTTACTGCTCATGTTGCAAAGCTCAATAACTTATAGGCTAGTTACTAGTGATGAGCAGATCTGCTGACATTTGAATTCCCTC
The DNA here is from genome assembly GCF_051348905.1 of Ranitomeya variabilis. Classification (NCBI taxonomy): domain Eukaryota; kingdom Metazoa; phylum Chordata; class Amphibia; order Anura; family Dendrobatidae; genus Ranitomeya; species Ranitomeya variabilis. The sequence continues at coordinate 701,340,119 of NC_135232.1, read as the reverse complement.
AAGTACTGCCAAGGAATAAGATTTTCATCAAATGTGTCGTTATTATGTTTTGGACTCTTTTTAGACCCAAGAGGATAATAAACGTAGAGTGAAAATAAAAAATATACACCTTGCTGCTCCTCTATCATGCTTTTGTGGCCCCTCATCCAGTCTTCTCCAGCATTTACTTCTCCATGATAGACAATGGTCTACATGGTACGTGAGGTTGGAGGATGGTGCAGGGAGGATCGGACAGGAGGATAGGTGAGCATCTCGGTGACACTATTTTTCCAGAACTTTTATAGCCATTTTGGGTTCACAAAAAGTGAATCTGAATATTTTTTTGGGGGAAAATTCAAACCAAATTTAAGTTGCCTTAAACTGAGCAGCTACCTCTCCTAGGTGGGACTTGTGAGATCATTTTTTTATTAGTCTACAAGAGAGACCTGACATGGTTGCTTGTGGAGCTGCAAGTTTAGTGTTCAGTGGGTGTTCCCTGTGAAGATTCTCTCTATTTTTCCTTCGAACATATCGCTGTTCCAACACATTTGTATCACTTTTCCCATTAAGCATTGCCAAAAACACTCCATACTTGGCAAGTCTCCTTAAAGGGGATCTGTCAGAGAGATTTCAAACCATTTATATGGGAGTAGCTCTTTCAAAGACTAGTTCAGAAATATTTATATATGACCAATCCATACCTCCAGTATGGAAAAATCAGCATTTGAATTTATATGCAAATAATGATGAGGGACTATGGTAGATCTGAAGCCTCTGTCACTCCAGCTCTACTCCTCGCCCAGTGCTACCTCCTCATGCTTGAGTGCCGGCTCCTTTGCATGAAGTAACACAGCATAGAGGCTGTCAGTCAAGCAGGAGGACATGGTGCTGGGTGTAGGAATAGAGCTGGAGTGACAGAGGCTTCGGATCTACCATAGATCTTCAGCTTCATTTGTAAATCAATTCAAATGCTGATTTCTCAGTAACGGAGGAACGGACCGGCTATGTAAAGATATTGCTTGACTTATCATTGAAAGAGCTACATGCACATGTATATAGTTTGAGGGGTGAAATCCCACTGACAGATTATCTTTAACAAGGTGAAGTAGCTTCCAGAAAGTATAGCTGAAATAAACAATACAGAAATCAGACAACAGCATAGTGTCACCTGAACCTCTCAAGGGTTGCAAGGGTAGCAGGTTCTAGCTCCTGCCTCTTTTCCAAAAAAGAAGTCACCAGTTTTAGAAATAACATGTGGTACTGGTAGGTCGGGGCCTGTAAGAGGTTTTGCATCAAAGACCTGGACACAGTTGATCTAATTCATACATGTGTTGAACATTTCATATTTAGGTCCAGTATTTTTTAACCACTTAAAGCTACTTTCACACTTCCGTCTTATGGCGTATGTCCCAATGCGTCGTTTTGGAGAAAAAATGCATCCTTCAAAGTTGCCCGCAGGATGCGTTTTTTCCCCATAGACTTGCACTAGCGACGCATTGCGACGTATGGCCACACGTCGCATTCGTCATGCGATGGATGCATCGTGTTTTGGTGGACCGTCGGACCGTTTTTTGTGCGTCGTGTCCGCCATTTCCGACCGTGCATGCGCGGCCGGAACTCCGCCTCCTCCTCCCCGGACATTACAATAGGGCAGCGGATGTGTTGAAAAACTGCATCCGCTGCCCCCGTTGTTCATTTATTTCACAACGTACGTCGGTACGTCGGGCCGACGCATGGCGACGGCCCCGTACCGACGCTAATGTGAAAGTAGCCTAAGTGATATGCAGGATTAGAAAAACAGGATCAGATTTGTTTTTGTTTTAGGCAACAGCACCGCATCAGGTTAGATTTGGTATTGCAGCTAATTGTTATACAAGTGAATATCACCTGTATTACCAGAGAGAGCCATGGACTAAAGAGGCGCTATTTCTGTTTTCTTATCTGACCATTGTTTTTGTATTTTTTTTGGCAAAATAGCCTTACAAAACTGAAATGTACACAATTAACATCAGAATGCTCCTCCATTTGGAAAGAATAAGCCCAATTTCAGCCACCACCAAAGACAATGGTGTTGAATAATATCCCAACAACCTTCAGATGACAGACAAAATGACTGCATGGCGATGTTGTACGGGATACGTCATCCTGGCATTCGTTCCGTCTCGTTTTCATGCGTCGTGTGGCACAACAACAGTATTGACATCCGCACCTTTCTGGAACAGCTGTGCTACAACAGAGCAAATCAATGCAGTGCAACCAGCTCTACAGGAATGTCACAATTATTGCTCGTGTTTAATTAAGGCTGATAGGGTTAACCTCCTGCACACATTTGTTTTGTTTTGCTTTTTTTTCCCTCCTGACTGACTTTGCGCAGTTCAGCCGTTTTTAAAACTGCAGAATATCAATTTTTTCTGCATTTTTTTCACCCATAGAAGCCAATGAGAAAGTGCGAAAAGGCGGCACAAAAATGCTGCTTGCTGTGGGTCACAATAACAAATTGCCCAAACAATCTATATTCAAATTTTTTTTATTTTGACCTTGGAGCCCCTTGGGTTTGACTTAATGTATGTATTTTTTTTAACCCAATCACGTGTCGTGTACTGTATGAATCTCTGTATAAGCCAGTATAGATAAGGTTCCTCTGATGGTTTTAAATTACGACTTTAGTGCCCGTATATGGCAAATGATGGCATTGTCCTTTCATTGGACTTACCCTACCCTATACCCATTGATCCAAAAAGAGCAATAGAAAACCATAAATTCTTTCAAAAACAGCACCACCTGTTTTCTACAGGTTGCATGCGGTATTGCATCTCATCCCCATTTGCTTCAATGGAAACGGAGCTGCGATATCACACAAACCTGTAGTCAAGTTTTAAAAAGAAAAGAACAATACACTATGTTCCAAATTATTATGCAAATTACATTTTTCTCGGATTTTCTTAAAAGGTCGGGGCAAATGACAGTCAGTCTAATAAAAGTCATCACCTGTTAGATTATACATCGAATTTTATTGGAGAAACCTCCCAATGATAACAGTATAATCTCCAAAATGAATTAAAAACTCAAAATGCACTGTTCCAAATTATTAGGCACAGTAGTATTTCTAAACATTTGATATGTTTTAGAGAACTGAAAATGCTCATTTGTGGAATTTGCGGCATTAGGAGGTCACATTCACTGAAAAATAAATCTATTTAACTCCAAAACATCCTAACAGGCCAAGTTACATGTTAACATAGGAACCCTTCTTTGATATCACCTTCACAATTCTTGCATCCATTGAACTTGTGAGTTTTTGGAGAGTTTCAGCTTGTATTTCTTTGCATGAAGTCAGAATAGCCTCCCAGAGCTGCTGTTTTGATGTGAACTGCCTCCCACCCTCATAGATCTTTTGCTTGATGATACTCCAAAGGTTCTCTATAGGGTTGAGGTCAGGGGAAGATGGTGGCCACACCATGAGTTTATCTCCTTTTATGCCCATAGCAGCCAATGACTCAGAGGTATTCTTCGCAGCATCAGATGGTGCGTTGTCATGCATGAAGATGATTTTGCTCCTGAAGGCACGTTTCTCCCTTTTATACCATGGAAGAAAGTTGTCAGTCAGAAACTTTATATACTTTGCAGAGGTCATTTTCACACCTTCATGAACCTTAAAGGGCCCTACCAGCTGTTTCCCCATGATTCCGGCCCAAAACATGACTCCTCCACTCCTTGCTGATGTCGCAGCCTTGTTGGGACATGATGGCCATCCACCAACCATCCACTACTCCATCCATCTGGACCATCCACAGTTCCTCGACACTCATCAGTAAACAAGACTGTTTGAAAATTAGTCTTCATGTATGTCTGGGCCCACTGCAACTGTTTCTGCTTGTGAACACTGTTTAGGGGTGGCCGAATAGTAGGTTTATGCACCACAGCAAGCCTTTGAAGGATCCTACACCTTGAAGTTCGAGGGACTCCAGAGGCACCAGCAGCTTCAAATATCTGTTTGCTGCTTTGTAATGGCTTTTTAACAGCTGCTCTCTTAATCCGATGAACTTGCCTGGCAGAAACCTTCCTCATTCTGCCTTTATCAGCACGAACACATCTGTGCTCAGATTCAGCCACAAATCTCTTCACAGTATGATGATCATGCTTAAGTTTTCAGGAAATATCTATTGTTTTCATCCCTTGACCAAGGCATTCCACTATTTGATGCTTTGCAGCAACAGAGAGATCCTTTTTATTTCCCATATTGCTTGTAACCTGTGACCTGCTTAATAATGTGGAACATCATTTTTAAATAGTTTTCCTTTAATTAGAATCACCTGGAAAACTAATTATCACATGTGTTTCAGATTGATTTCAGTGATCCATTGAGCCCTGAGACACAATACCATCCACAAGTTTATTTGAAAAACAAATCAATTAAATCTGTACGACACTTAAATCCAATTTGCATAATAATTTGGAACACAGTGTAAAATAGCCATGTTTTTCTAATCCCGGAGAAACTCTTCAATGACAATTTGCACTTTGCTACATCTCCAAACTTCAACCCACCACAGTTAAATGGTCAATGGCTTCCTAGGGAATATTTTAGAGGGACCTTTATTTAGAGGATGTTATATATATGTAAAAAAAAAAAAGATGACTCTTATCTTCTTGTTTCTTCTTATTGTTTTACGGGAGGATATTCCTGAGGCTACGGATTCATCAACTCCCCGGAGACTATCAGAATGTCTCCATTAATAACATCCCAAACTCCATTTTCTCCTTCTTCTTATAAAGTGTGCATGGTTTTATGAATAAGTCCCAGGTTTAATGGGATTTCCATTACTCCCCCGGTAGACGTCTTGAGATGAATTTCCTCCGAACGCTCATCGTACAAGCTCCTTGCTAGAAACGGTAAACAAATTGCCACTATGGTTTTTTTTTGATAAACTAATCTAGGCCACTGGCAGAAAGCCGCTATATAAAGTAGAACCACTAACATAATGATATTGAGATGAGAAAAGAATGAAGAAAAAAAAAATGAGGTCAAATCCCAGCACCAACATCCGTCATTGGAAATTGTTTTGGTGCCGTTCAGAAATAATTTATATTGTTGTCCTTTTTTTTATTTTCCGTTTTGTCTTTTGCATCGGTTTTATTTACAGATGGAAGTATGGTAAGTAATGGCTTCTTTTATGCTACGTTGACTGCACTCTATAAAAAAAAAAAGTTAAGATCCCCGCCAAAAGTTCCTGACGTGCCATCAATAATACTAATAAAAATGCGTTAATATTTTTTCCTACGCATTTTGCAGAAATGTATAACTCCAAAAAAAAAAAAAAGAACCGACAGCTTGAGATAATTTAAGGAACATTAAAAAAGAGGTGGGGGGATGGAAAATAACAGGTTTAATGGCGGACAGAATATATATCCATTATTTGTGGCTTGTTTACGCTACTAATCAGGTGTCTTTATGGGTTGGAGGTAATATACGGGCACTTTCTGTCACCGGGACGGGTAGAGCATCAATCCCTTTTATGCTTCCATTTGTCCCCTTACCGAACAGCTCCGTGATGGTCTATGTTCTGTTCTGTGGCGGCGGACGGAGAGGATTCTGCTTGAGGCGGAAATATAGAAAAAGAATTATAGTCATGAATGTACTTTTCAAAGATGTCTTGGTTATCGAAAACTCTAGAGGTCTATATAACATGTTCTCCAAAATGGAGCCTTCCTTCTCCCCTGGAACAAAGACTAGGAGAAGAAACCTCTGTAATAATAATAATCTTTATACAGTGCTAACATATTCCGGTTTTGCACACATTATCATCACTGTCCCCAATGGGGCTCACAATCTAAATTCCCTATCACTATGTCTTTGGAGTGTGGGAGGAAACCGGAGTACTTGGAGGAAACCCACGCAAACACGGGGAGAACATACAAACTCCTTGCAGATATCATCCTTGGTGGGATTTGAACCCAGGACTACGGAACTGCAAGGCTGCCGTGCTAACCACTGAGCCACCGTGCTGCCCCCTGTGATGCATCATACACCAATTCAGAGGTATCATTTGGGGCCGTAGCACCTTATTGGTGCCTTATTCTGGATCCCAACCTTATTGACCTCCAGAAGATAACAGTGGATTGACCTCCGCCAATCTGAGGTCAAACATATGCAATGTATTATGTTTCTACTTTGGGAGAGCCCCTTTCATACTTTCAACCCCTTAATAACCACACCTGAAAGGCCCTTAAAAAGGACCTGTTACCAGATATATTTATGTCATTTTTTTACCTGGTGTAAATGCTACTTTTCTCCTGATTCCGGCGATGTTTTCCTTTCGTGTCTACACCTCTACATTCCTGAGAAATGACCTCTTCTTTTCTGCATATAAATCTATTGTTTTAAGCCAGCTGGGCGTGGTCAACAGAGAGATGCCCACATGGAAAGTAGATGTCCACACCCAGTTGGCTAACAAGACTAGATTTATGTACAGGAAGAGGAGGCCGTATCTCAGGAACGAAGAGGTGTAGGAACAAAAGAAAAACAGCGCTGGATTCAGGAGAATGGCAGCATTTACGGCAATTGTAAAAATAACATATTTTTGGCAAGAGACAGGTTCTTTTTAAAGGCTTTGTTCATCCCATATTTTGTTTCCAAAATAAAGTATGGCATGGTCTAAAAATTAAATATTTATACACACACACACACTCAGTGGTTGCCCTCTGCTCCGTTGTAGTTCAAGTAGGGTCCCCCAACAGTCTCTTTTTGTTTTCCAGCATATGAGGGTATGTGGCCGCTGCAGCCAATCAGTGGTCACTATTGTTTCAAGGCGATTTAAGTCAGTGACAGACCTCATCTTTGTTGGCTAAGACCCAGCAGCCCTTCTATGCCGTGCGGGTTCACTATGATCACCATGTCCGGTCTGTTAGCAATTTTCCATTAGCTTTTCGATATTCCCATATTAATGCGTATTAAGCAAAAACATTCCATTTTTTTGTTTGTTTTTCTTCTTTTTTTTTGCGTGCATCTTTTTGTTTGTAACAGAAGCTTTATCATATCTGACCGATTTCCTGACATGACCATCATATTGCGTGACAATCAATCAGATTACCGCCCTGACACTCCAGCTACGGGATTACCCTGCTGGACTGGGGATTCACGCCGTCCTCCATCTATCTGACAGTGATTGGAAACAGTACAATTTTCCAGGTGGTTGGGCATCTACCGGTCATGGATAATTTAATCAATACTCAAAAGAAACAGAAAATACGTAGCAAGTGCAATGTTACAGAAGAGGGATTTTTTTTGCAATAATTGGTGGTAAATTGAAAAACACAAGTGCTGGAAAACTTTGGACTACTGTACATCTACTGTAGACTTTGTCATTAAAGGGACACATGAGGTAAAACTCTGAATTTAAAGGGGTTGTTTGCTGAAAGCAAGTTATCCATAGGATAAGAGATAACTTGTTGATCGGTGGGGGTCAGACTGCTGGGACCTGGCACAATGGGCAAAACAAGGAACTTTAATCCGGTTAGAATAGATCAGTGTGCATGCTCAAACACTGCTTTATCCATTGCCTATGGCGCTGCTGAGCGCTGCACTCATCTTTTTCCACCAACCTTCCACTCCATTTTGTAATGTGGATAAAAGTGACTCATTCTGCTAATCTGTACAGGTCCCAGAAGACAGATCCACACCAATCACCTTTTCTATGGATAGGTGATAGCATGTTTTCACTGGACAACCCCGTTAAGGCTTTGTTCCTGGGATTATCCCATAAAAATTGGGAATGTATGTAAACATGAAGCTTTATTACAATACCGTATCAGAATGAGATACATTGCCATTAGTGATGAGTGAACGTGGTTGAATAAGGAGTTATCTGAGCATGCTCGTGTGCTAACCAAGTGACTACAGTGTGCTCGAAAAATATGTTTGAGTCCCCGTGGCTGCATGTCTCATGGCTGTTAGACAGCTGCAACACATGGGGCAATTGCCTAACAAACAGGCAATCCCTCCCTCATTCCTTCCATCCCTGCCTCCCTTGTTCCCTGCCTCTCTCTACCTCCCTGTCACTATGTCCCTCCCCTCTCTTGTTCCCTTGCTGCATCATTCTCTCTTTCCTTTCTTCCCTGCCTCTCTCTCCTTCGCTCCCTCCCTTACTCCTTACCCCTCTCTCCCTTGTTCCCTTCCTTCATACCTCTCTTTCTCCCTTCCTCCCTTACTCCTTGCCCCTCTCTTCCTTGTTCCCTCCCTCCATGCCTGTCTCTCTCCCTCCCTGCCTCTCTTTCTCCCTTGCTCCATCCCTAAATGCCCCTCTGGCTCCATTTGTTCCCTCGCTCCCTGCCACTCTCCCTTCCTTGCTCCCTCCTCCCTCTCTCCCTTGCTCTCTCTGCCTCTCTCCTTGCCTCCCTCCCTCCGTGCCTCTCTTTGTTGCTCCCTCCCTCCCTCTCTGTTGCTCCCTCCCTCTCTTTTGCTCCCTCCCTCTCTGTTGCTCACTCCCTGTCTCCTTCCCTTCCTGCCTCTCGCTGTCCATTGCTCCCTCCCACTCTCCCTGCCTCTCTCCCTATCCCACCTCTCTTCCTCCGTGCCTCTCTCTGTTGCTTCCCCCTCTCTCCATGCCTCTCTCCCTCCCTTGCTCCCTCCCTACCTCCTTCCTTTCCTGCCTCTCGCTGTCCATTGCTCCCTCCCACTCTCCCTACCTCTCTCCCTATCCCACCTCTCTTCCTCCCTCCGTGCCTCTCTCTGTTGCTTCCCCCTCTCTCCATGCCTCTCTCCCTCCCTTGCTCCCTCCCTACCTCCTTCCTGCCTCCGCCTCTCACTCTCCCTTGCTTCCTTCCTCCCTGACACTCTCCCTCCCTCTCTTCCACCCTTCCTTCCATCCTTCCTTGTCTATAACAATGGATACTCATAGGTCTCTATTGGTGCTGCATACACAGAACGGTTGCTTTCGTTTTAATCAACAGTTATGATGAGGAGTTGCATCATTCTTATTTTAGATGCACTGGAACAATATAAATATTACAAACGTGTATACGCCCTTCAGATTTTTTCAGTAATTCTCCTGCAGGCTCATCTTACTGGATGGCTTCTCTATCCAGGGGATAAGAGTTCCCAAGAATACACAGTAAGCTGCTATCTCATGATTTATGGTGTATACCGCACGTTCCTTGCATAACGGCGTAAAATGATATTCTCTAAGATGAAAGTCGGCTTTGTCAAGGTCATTTACAGATTTTTGTAATTTCAGTCAACGCGGTAAAACAAAGTGTGATCTAGCATTTGCATCTCCCTTTCTTCTCGCCCCCTGTTTACAATTGCTTGCTTTTATCGGTGTATAAACACATCTGTTGTCTGCGCATCAGCTGCAATGTTTGCTCACCAGCTCTCCAGAGCCGCTCGACTCCAATAAATAAATATGGTGAAATCTGGAACGCCGCTCTCCATCGAATTTCTGCTAATTTATCGCAGTCCTGTAACCACCACAAATCCTTCTATTTATTTCCCTCTTGCCATCGACTATTTATTTATTCGAATGAACTTTTTATATGTTTAAATACAACCAGCCTAAACTAACGCGGGAAGTGTAGGCCGAGTCTTCCTGGTAGCATAGAACTAAAAGACCTCTGCACGTTAGACATGTATCACGGGAACCTTATGATTTCTCATGTGATGTGATCTGATGTGTTTGGACACCTACTGACAGATTATGTCAGGGAAAAGCAGCGTCGGACATGTTGAATATTAATGACGACCAATCGTTTTATCTCCATGGGAAAGAAACTGCTGCTGGAAGTTTCTTCTTCCTCCATTCACCCCATATAAAAATACACATGCACACTCAGCCAAACTGAGCATGCATGTGTATAGATGAAGTCAAGTATTAAAGCAGCCTCTTATAAATGGTGTATGGGTACAGTAAAGGAAACCTGTTAGAAATGTTTACCTCCACCCAAACCATTCATATCATTGTGTAGCCCTTTAAAAGATAAGCCAGTCGATCCCTTTATGACCTTTTATCTTTTAAAGGGCTACACAGTCATTTTAATGGTTTGGGACTGTTAATGTTTCTGACACATTCCCTTTAAAGAAAGTCCATAAATATGTCAAATTTTACATGATGAAAATGCCGCTGTTCTCTTAATTGTGGCGTTACATTTCTTTTGTTCCCACGCTTCTCCATTCCTGAGATGTGGTCCCCTCTTCTTTGTATGTAAATATTTTTTTTTCAGCCAAGTGGGTGTGGTCCTCATATCTTCTCTATAAGGGCTCATTTCCACTTGCGAGGAAAACGGACGAGTGCAATCCGATAAAAAATCAGATTGCACTCGGACCAATGTTATTCAATAGGTGTCTTTTCATTTGCGATTTTTTTCTCAGCCGAAATCAGACTGAGAAAAAAATCGCAGCATGCTGCGTATTGCTGCGGTTCTCGGACGAGACTCACCAATGCAAGTCAATGGGGGCGAGAAAAAAAAAAAATCACACAGCACTCGCACCAATACAAATGTCATACGGATGTCATACGGATGTTGCGATAAAAAAGATCGCATGACACTCGCATGATTTACCTCCTGTTTTTTTGGTCTGTAAATCGGACCGTTTTTTTTTCTCACAAGTGGAAATGAGCCCTAAGAGACAAGCTACTCGGCAGTCTGATAGATGATGAATGGAGCGGAATGGGGCGCACCTCTGCTTCATTCAGAACGGGGCTACAAAGCCTTTCAAATATCAGGAAGGCTGGAGATCCCATCTTGAAGATACGGAATGACTTGATTTTTTAGGAGTGACCTTTTAAGGACCCAATGCTGCAAAACATACAATTTTTCCCAATGCTCAAAGTGTTGGCCACCAGTATTGAGCATATTGATAGGTTTGATGTTCTTGGTGCAGTGTTCTGCACAGATGGTTTATCCAATCTTACCAGAACATCAAGATCTAGTGAATTTCAAATGCAATTAAAGGGAACCTATCACCCCGTTTTTTTCGGTATGAGATAAAAATACTGTTAAATAGGGCCTGAGCTGTGCATTACAATAGTGTAGTTTGTGGACCCCGATTCCCCACCTATGCTGCCGAAATACGTTACCAAAGTAGTCATTTTCGCCTGTCAATCAGGCTGGTCAGGTCGGATGGGCGTGGCTTCTTCCCCCAGATATTGCGTAGTTTTCCGTTGGTGGCGTAGTGGTGTGCGCATGTCCAAGGTCCCCAATCCTGCACGGGGGGGGTGAAAATAGCAGCGATGTCCGTTATTCCATTGGTGGTCGGTGGGCGCGGCCATCTTCCTTTGGCCGCGCGTGCGCAGAAGCGGCGCTCTGCTGGCCGCGGCTTCAGGAAAATGGCCGCGGGATGCCGCGCGTGCGCAGATGGAGATCGCGGCGGCCATTTTCCTGAAGCCGCGGCCAGCAGAGCGCCGCTTCTGCGCACGCGCGGCCAAAGGAAGATGGCCGCGCCCACCGACCACCAATGGAATAACGGACATCGCTGCTATTTTCACCCCCCCGTGCAGGATTGGGGACGTTGGACATGCGCACACCACTACGCCACCAACGGAAAACTACGCAATATCTGGGGGAAGAAGCCACGCCCATCCGACCTGACCAGCCTGATTGACAGGCGAAAATGACTACTTTGGTAACGTATTTCGGCAGCATAGGTGGGGAATCGGGGTCCACAAACTACACTATTGTAATGCACAGCTCAGGCCCTATTTAACAGTATTTTTATCTCATACCGAAAAAAACGGGGTGATAGGTTCCCTTTAAGACAGCAATAAAGCGGAAACCCAACTAAACGATTTATTCCAGAACCTGCTCATAACCCGGACTGGTGGAAAGATTGAATAGCTGAAATTCCACAGATTCCTTATGAGATGTTTACCATCAATTCTTCCCCTCGCTAATCAATCATTGTGCGGATGAAATGCGCCTAATAAAATCTGTCTTTCCACAGTTCATCTGCTTCTCAACTTTAAAGCTATTCTTTGGCATTGGGTTTAATAATTTATCTAAGAGCAATATCTATATTTATGAACAAGAAGAAGCCTTAACGAGAGAACAATGCCTTTCAGAAATGTTTGCCATTTATTTTGCAATTTTTCAAAGACTTTTTGAAACATACAAATGAGTTGTTTTACAGGAACAGCGCCACCCTTGTTAATAGGTTGTGTTTGGTATGACAGCTCAGGTTCATCTACTTCATCCCCTTTGCGGCGTAAGAGGCTCACTGTCTCTCTAAGTGGTTGGAGGTAGGCACAGGCATGAAGTTGTTTGGTGCAAAAGAGGTGTGTTTATTACAGTCAATAAATCTTCACCTAAAGCAAAAATACACAGTCGTCCTCTGGCAAAATGGTATTACATAAAATAAACAAATTGTCTCTTCAGAGAGGAAGGGGACTAGCGCCACCTATTGGACGTATCAATCCTAAAAGTCAATATTGACCCTCTAATGAGCCTTGTCATATAACTTAGGATAAAAGCCAAAACCAAAATCTCAGTTTGGTGACACTGTGTATTATGGTACTGACCCTGATCAGTGCAAAGTGTGAGATCTGGTTTGGCTGGGTGAGAGGAGTCTGACTGAGATCCAAGGGGTAACGTTCCTCTTTGCTGAGACTGACATGTCAAGCCTGACATGCCAAGGTATGGAGACTTTAAAGCTTTGCAATTCTCCTCTGGGAAATATGCAAATTGTCTCTTCAGAGAGGAAGAGGACTAGAACTCTAGTTTAAACCTATTGGAAGCAGCGACCCTAAAAGTCAATATCGAACCTCTAAGGACCTTTGCTACATTACTTAAGATACAAGCCAAAATCTCAATTTGCAGACACTGTGTTTCAGGGTACTGCCCCTCATCAGTGCAAATTGAGATTGTGGTTTTGGCTTTTATCTTAAGACATGTGACAAGGCTCATTAGAGGGTCAATATTGACTTTTAGAATTGCAACTTCCAATAGGTGGCACAAGAGTTCTAGTCCTCTTTCTCTCTGAAGAGACAATTCCTTATTTCCTGGAGGAGCATTGCAAGACTTTAAAGTCTTCTCACCTTAGCATTCCAGGCTTGACATGTCAGTCTCCACAAGCAGAAACGTTACCCATTGGATAAAATAAACAGTCTCACATATGTAAAGGCTCACCCATTTATAAAGGTCACCACACACATCTGCGCAGGATCACAGGTCTTTCCACCTTCCCTCACAGACTCTGAATGAGGCAACTGACCTGCTTTAAATTTGCCTCCCAAAGGCCTGGAACTATAGGTATATGAACAGCCAGTTCCACCCAGCTCTTCTGGTTGTTCCTAAAACCTAGACCCAAAATCCAGGCCAATTAAAAAAATTCTATCAGCATTATCTGTGCTGGAGCCTGCTTCTCTGGGTCCTTCATCACCAAGGCTAGCTACCTCTGTAACACATATCTCTCATCCAAGACTTGTCTGGCCGCAACCTTATAGCACACTCAGCTTGTTATGGGTCAGTTGGAGATTGCTGAACACTGTACTTGGCTGGTCTTTGGCACTCCCATAGGAATGAATGAAGCAGTACTGCACATGATGAACCACCACTCCATGCACACAGGGCTCTTAAGAGCCCCAGTTCTCAGGATAGGTGGGGGCCTCAATAGTCGGATACTCAGCTATCGGAAAGTTATGGAAAGTTATCCCCTATCTCATGGATAGGGGATAACTTGTAAACTTGAGAAGACTCCTTATAGAGGACTATCCCAGGAACTAGTTCAATTTAAGACTTTCTTATTAAATGGATGAAATAGCTGACACTTTTCAAAGGCAAAACCTTTCTTCTAAAACATCGTGTTTGTTATTTTGGCTCGTTGCTTCACAAAATGTATTCTTGTATTTGCTCGTAGCTTAAACATTCTGGGTCAATTCAGGATACACAGCGCATATTCAAGGCTCACTTAGCTCGCAGGTCTGACACATGATGATGCTTAATAAAGCCGGCCAAGAAAATGTAACAGTAACGCATAGAATCAACTCCTGGCTACTTAATAAAAGTAACGGAAAATGTTACAGTGCCAGGTGGGAAATACAGGACAGGCGGGGGGGGGGGGGGGGGGGGGCTGATCCACAGTCTGATGGAACGAAGTATGTTTGGGCATTTATTAGAATTGAGCTTTTATTTTTTATTCCTCAGTTAATATTTATTTTCTATGTGGCTTTTCACATTTGTGAAAAAAAAATGATCTGCAGTAAATTAATGTGAAAAATGTAATTAAAATATACAATGAAATGGAATTATAAGAATTCTTCTCCCTGCAGGAAAAAAAATCTAATAAAATCTTGTTGACTTTTTTCCTGTTGCGACACTTCCCGTTGGAGCTCCCGTTGTATTCACAGCCGCCGGTACAACACCTGGTTACCCTATTACATGCCTACCCCCTTTATTTGACTTTCTGCATTCGTATACTTATCGATCTACCTTTAGTTAGAATGGTTTCAGACATAGTAGTCTTAATATTTTATCAATTAACAAAAAGAGTAAATCAAAATTAAATCAATATATGGACCACCCTTTGTCTTCATCAAATCTTGTAAGTACACATATACTTGCCACAATTTCTGAAGGAACTTGGCAGGAGGTTCTTCCAAACATCTTGAAGAGCTAACACTATTCTTCTGTAAATGTCGCATGTGCAAATCCTTCTGTTTCTTCAACAAATGCTAGATGTTTAGATCATGGCTTTCTGGAGGCCTTAACATTACTTCAGTTGTCATTAATGTCATTAAGAACCATCTTCAGAGTAAAGAAGAACAAGAAGCCCTTGAAATGATGATATGGCTCCCACAGAGACCTGATCTTAAAATAATCGAGTCTGGGATTACATGAAGAGACAGAAGGAGCTGCACCAGCGACATCTAAAGAAGATTTCTGGTTAGATCTCCAAGATGTTTGGAAAAATCTCCTGCTGAGTTCCTTCAAAACTGCAAGTGACAGGTGATCGAGAAGGAGTGATGAAGGCAAAGTGGGTCATCACCAAATATTCATGAGATTTGATATATCCTTTGTTCATTTCACTTTATATTTTGTTAATTGCTAAAAATAAACAACATCTCTATTTTTGAAAACATTCTTACTTTCTATCATTTTTTCTACACTTGCATAATACTTTTGCACAGTACAATATATATTTATCTTGGGCTATGTGAAGCACAGAGGAAAGGAAAAAAGCAAAACTTCTGCATTAGAATAATAATGTAGACATGAAAAGTTATCTTATATTATTTCTGGATAGTAAATATCAGTCGTAGTGATCGTAAATTGTTTCTGCTTCATTGACAGCACCACCGACTGTTCGGATTATTCACTCGGGGTTGGCGTGTAATATAGAAGAAGAGAGATATTCAGAACGGGTGTACACAATACGGGAAGGAGAAACATTAGAGTTGACATGTCTAGTGACTGGACACCCGAGGCCACAGGTGAGTAAGAAAAATACTAAAATCTTCTAAAACATCACATGATTCGACCTTAGATCTTTTATTACAATTTTTGCTGGTGTACATATCCAACGTGGCCACAGGTTAGCTTAAGTGCCATCCATTGCTTATGGACCTCTTTTGGGAGCTTTCCAATTCATTAACTTAATATAAGATGAGTGGAATCTCCATCACTGGGATCTCAACTGATAACTTGAGTTCTACCATCTCTCTTCGCCCTGACTCCAAAAGTAAGGAGTCTGTGCAGAGCATAAGCAGAGAGGTCACAAGTCTCACCATTCCTCATCATGATTTCCTCTACACATATAACATTGTGGGTTATAGACAATTTAGTGACAAACTGTATAATTAGTGGAGAAAAGTTGAACTTGATGGACCTAAGTCTTTTTTCAAATTATGTAACTAAGTAAAAGTAAGCAACCTGCATAGGTTGGCACTAAGGAGGTCACAAGTCTCATCATTCCTCATCACGAACACTCCAACAGTGAGGAGTCTCCATAGAGTAGAATTATGGGGGTCCTGAGTCATACTATCCCTCTTCACCATCACTACAAAAATAAAGAATCTGCATAGGACGGGACTATGAAAGTCTCAGGTCTCACCATTCCTCATCACTATGACTCCTACAGTGAGCACTTTCCATAGAGTAGTAGCATGGTGGTCCTGAGTCATACCATCCCTCTTCATGATTAGTTCAAAAGTAAGGAGTCTGCATAGGGCAGAACTATGAAGGTCTCACTATTCTTCACTACCATCACTCCAACAGTGACAAGTCTCCATAGGGGAGAAGTATGGAGGTGCTGAGTCATATCATCCCTCTTCACCATCACTCCAAAAGTAAGGAGTATGCATAGAATAGCACTGGTGGAGTGATGGTAAGTAGGAATGATATGACCTGCATACTTCTGTTTTATGTACATTCGTCACTGTTGAGGTGCTGTCGAATAATTATGGAAGTTCTGATTCTCACCTTTCCACCTCACCATCACTCCAACAGTGGGGAATTTGCATAAGTATAATGGTATGAATGTCCAGTGATTCACCATTCCTTCTAACCATCACCAACAGTAAGGAGTCTGCATAGCGCAGAAGTATGGTCTCACCATTTTCCCTCACCATCAAACCAAAAGTTTGGAGTTTTCATAAGGCTAAAATATAGAGGGCCCAAGTCTCCTCATTCCACCTGTATGGAGTCTGCAGAGAGCAGCAGTATTGAGGTCCAGAGTTTCACCATTCCTACACATCATCACATCTACATTGAGGAGTCTGCATAACGCATAAGTATGGGAATGACCTCACCTTTCTTTCTCACCATAAATCCAAAAGTTGGAAGTCTGCATAAAGCTAAAGGAGTGGTCTTAACTCTCATCATTCCTGCTCTCCATCACTCCAATTGTAAGGAGTCTGCTTAGAGTAGTAATATACAGGTTCTGAGTCTCACCATTCTGTTTAATCATTAAACCAATTGTAAGGAGGGCAGAGGTATGGAGATCACAAGTCTATCCATTCCTACTAACCACCTCTCCAAAAAAGGAGACTGCATAGAACGGCACTGTTGAAGTGATGATGAACAGGAATTGTATGACTCCAGACCTTCATACTTTTGCTCTATATATACTCCTCAAAAATGGAGTGACATTGAGTAATTATGGAAGACCTACCCTACTCTACTACTACCACATGCGAGTTTTGCAAACAATATGAGATTGCTCGTATGTCTCCATTACTCTTTTAGATACTTTTGGAGTCACAGCACATAGGGTTGACCACCACAACTATGATAACTGTTCGCGACTCTCGCGAGTGTTCTGGACTCAGGAGGATCTCAATACTTATGACCCTAATATTATTCTTTATATAAGTGATTAATGTACTTTGTGGGAAAATCCCTTGTCATTGCTGCTGATTAGGGAACTTTATTTAACGGTGGCCACCACATTAGGTGAATGTTGGCCAAACCTACAAATTCTGCCAAAACCGGACAACCATCCAACATTTATGATGGTGGCCTAACTGGGAAATAAGGATCAGTTTCAAAATGCCAGATCATTTTGGTCTCAAAGAAGACAACCATAAACATAACCTTTAATAATACCCTAAAAAACGGGCTAATAGCCACAATGCATAAATAGACTATTAAACAATAGCTAAAGTGCAAGTGCTCAAAACCAACCATGCTCAAGATAAAAAACTGGATGGCAGCAATGCAGGACCATGACACAGAGTGGCAATAATCAGATATGCTCCCCCCTTGTTCTTTTGTTTTTTTGTCCATTCCCCAAGTTTTGACCCAAAGGGGAAAATGGATCCTTTACTCCTATGAGAAATCATGTCTACCTAATTGGAATAGAGGAAGTAGAGGAAGTTCTGCTTTGGTGAGATCATACCAGCTTTTATCTTGAGCACGGTTGGTTTTGAGCACTTGCACTTTAGTTATTGTTTAATAGTTTATTTATGCATTGTGGCTATTAGCCCTTTTTTAGGGCATTATTAAAGGTTATGTTTTAGTATTTTTATTTTTTTTTCCTACCCTGCTGCTATTGTTGATCTGTTTTTGGTGCTGAAGATCAGATCACATTCTGTACAGATTGCAATATTGTATGGAGAAATATCTGACAAATAAAAAGCTATCTAGATTCTATGGCTTCATTAAAGAGAATCAGTCAGCTGATTTTTACTATGTAATCTGAGAGGCAATGGGGCAAAGAGCTTGATTCCAGCAATGTGTCACTCGCTGGACTGCTTGGTGCAGTTTTGATAGAATGACTAACCCCGCCCACGACTATGATTGGGGCTCCCTGTGTACATTCTACATTGCTGCCAATCCGTGGGGTGGGCGGAGTTACAGAAATTAGCTGGACTGGCTTGCTAGTGAGACGTAGTCCTCTAGTGATAATCTCCTGTTGATAAAACCCTGATTGTATTGAACTACAGCACACAGCCTAATAAATGACACATCCCTGAAATCAGGCTCTCTGCACCTAGATCATTCTACTGATTTAATAGGTACCTTCAGTGTCTGGTTATTCATTAATGATCATTAGAAGTTTGGGTGCAGTAAACTGTTCATGCATCGGGGCAGGACTGTGGTATGGTCTTCGGCTCTGCCTCTGCCCCTCAGCTGCCTCTGGTGTTCATATCTTCATAATGTTTAAAATTTTGTACTGACACCATCTTAGCCACGGGCGACACTTGCCCAGATTTATCTGGTTGTGGGCTTCTATATATGGCATTGATGTTGGCACATGCACACATTGACCTTCCGGTAGTCTACAGTAAACTGGTGCCAGTGGCGCTGCATGTGCAGATCTCAGCATGTTATTGAGCCTAGATTTAGAACAGCGCCTTCATGCCCATACCTGTACTTTAACATGACTGATCCTGATGACAAGTTCTCTTCAAGTTCCTTCTAAAAGAGCAGAAATGGATGCAAGACCATGGAGGAGACAAGTGTGTGATGTTGGGTACCATGGCTGGTGCATTTGCACTGGCGCCCTGTGTGGGCACAGTTGTATGTATGATGTTACTGCACTAACCCTAATGCATGTGATGTTATCCTGGATGTAAGTCCCACAGCAGCAGACAATATGGCTGCAATTTGGTCCTTCGGGACAGAGGATGGAGCCATGCTTGGTCCTATTCCTTGTGCCAGTGGCTGATCGGATTCAGAGTTGGACTCTTCTTTACTAAGCAACTGGAAAGGATGTGGAGAGGGAAGAGCTTCCACGTTGGTTGGCATAACCCAGCTCCATTAGGGGAATAACCCATCTTGCTCTACTTTTTTTTTTTCCAAATGTCACTGGTTGCTTTCTGGCCCTTGTATTAGGTTGCTAATTTTACTTTTAGAAGCTTGAGTATATTATTGCATTTGGTAATTATGCCCGCAGTTCTTTAATGTGTCATGTACTCTAGAAAATAAATATCTTTAGCGTTTGCCAATGTTGGCCCGTCACTGGCTCTTTGCCTTTCTCTCGGGCTCTATGTGCTGTGAATGTTAAGCAGCAAACATCTTACAGAGTTTGCAAATGACAGGAAATGCCGCTGCCTCCATTTCTGCACATTAATCTGCTTATTTGGAGATAAGATCCTTTATTTAAGGCTATGTGACAACGCGGCGTCGCTGACGTCTAACATGAAAAAGGCTGACGAGTCGCGTCGTGACAGAACCTTCCATTTGCCGAAATTCTTTGTAAAACTGGTAGGAGACGAAATCTTGGTAGATTAATGAGCAATCACCGGCCTGTAGCTCAGAGTGAGGAGCAACGTGGTTTTGCTTCATTTTTTGCGCTAATGTAGTAGATCAAAGAGAATGGAGAATTATAATGCACTTAAACCACTTTGTCTACAAAACTTAATAGAAGGATTTATTTAGAGAGGTGGAAATTATACCAGGATGTAGCAGTTTGAGTGAAGACTATCACAGTGTACGTTGAGGTTCATATACAGTACTTATGTATTTATGAAAGAGAACATTTTATCATTTCAGTGCCTTTCAACAGGCTGCGTGTACTTTATGGCAGCTGGGGGTGACTTGACAAATGTCTTAAATTATTATAATTTCCAAAAAAAAAAGTAAATATCCCTTTCTAGAGTGCAGTAGGTTTTAGGAAGCTACATGCTGAGCTTTCAATGATAATGAGATGACTCTGCTAATTGTGTCTAAGTCTACACAGCAAATCTGTCAAGGAATTGAAATCCTGTTGGTTGTTTTATTCATGATAAGTTTAATAAAAACTACGCAAAAATATGTTTATTTATTTTAAGGGGATTGTCGAAGGCATGAAAAGTTATTAGGTTCCTTTCTTGCATCCCCAAGATTGCCACATTAATGTTCATTCTGATATGGTCTAAGAGTTTCCTCCTTCATTCCTGTGTATAATGACTCTCCATGAAAGGAGCTAGCTCAGATAATGAACTGAGCCAGACAGACAGACAGTCCCTTTATCATGTGCGAACCAGTAAAATAATAACCCCTATATTCACTACCGATGCCGGCCCAGTTTCAGTGGTGTTGGCACGCGCTCTCTGGGGGATCGTGTGATACCGTTATGTCACTTGATTCTATGCTGCCAAGCTGCCTCCTTTGGACAAATCAGAACATCCAGAGGAAGTGGGAGCTGCTGTTCTTTCACTTCCTCCATATGTCCGAGGAGAGGAGACTGAAGATAGCACTTATTGGCCGCAATGATTGTGTGATATGACAATGTCGAACAGCCCCCTAGAAAGTCAGTGCCGACACCACTGGAATGGCGCTGGCACCAGAGTTAAGTATAGTTGTTATTATTTAGCTGGGGGACACATAAGAATTTTGTTGTCTGAGTAGTGGCCATTCCCTTTAAATTTAATATTAAAGGCGTTATCAATTACTTGAACATCACCTTGTTAGATACTATATTCCTCAGTATGAAATAAAAATAAGAAATACTCACTTCCTGTACCGATGCCGTTCCAGCAATGTCGGCAACAAGTCTCCCAGGGCTCGAGTGACATTGTTATGCCACATTAGGTCTTCCAGTCCTGAACGGACACTAACGGGCTGCTGTTCTCACGCTTCCTTTGGACGTCTGAGGTTTGTTTGAAGGCAATGTGAACAAAGCAGTCCATCAGTTACCGGTGATTAGTTGCAAGGCTCATGCAGAATAGCAATGTCACTCAACCACTCGGAGACCTGGTCCCAACATTTCTAGAAAGGCACCGGTGGGGGAGGCGGGAATCTGTTATTTTAATTTTACAATGGGGAATATCATATTAAGAAGAGATTAAAGACGAGATTGTCAGGGTAGTGGGCAACACCTTCAAATCAATTAATTACAATCTGCAAATTAACCAAACAATTTTGTCACCTAGGGCCTTGAATTCTCATGCCTCTGTGACAAGGGTGCCAACGTGACTAGCATCAGATACTTGTGCCCATCATGAGAAGTACTGGAAGCAGTGCTCACCCGCCTCAGCCAGTGATTGGCTGGGAGGGGATTTCCTGACACTTAGGGTGTGTCAAGAGGCAGCCAGGAAGCAGAGACCGATGGGAGCCAATTAAGCATCAGAATGGGAGCTGTGACTTACCAGTCAGGGTACATATTATTTATTTTATTACTTCACACCAGTCTGAGTCCTTCTAAAAATAATTTGTATTTGTCGGAAAGCCCCTTCATTTAGCTCTGAGGCTTTTAGGGTTCAGTTTGTGCTTCCTGCAGTCTTAACCAATTTTGGCTAAAAAAAAAAAGAACTTCTTCCAAAACTTTGTATACCACAAGGGCCCCGTACAGAAGGTGCCTTTGGAATTGTTAATCACATTTATTGCTAATTCTTATCTAACCTTCCTCTATTTCTCGGTAGTAATGCTCATGCAGCCTTTTTTTGTATCAGTAGACAGTAAAACAACTACAAAAAAGCAATTACAATTTTTTCGGAGATCTGCGAAAATATTTGCTGAATATGAAAATGTTTATCTGTAGTATGCAGAATACAAAGGAAAATTCCTGCGTGCCGCACTAATAATTCGAGCTGTGCTGTAGTAGCAGAGTTCACACCTTATCGTGACTCCCAGACCGACTACTAGTTAATCACTCCCTTTATAAAGACATTCACAGCAAAGTTTTCCTGGCATATGCTGTATTCAACGCTGTGTGTTCTACTTCTATGGGGTCTGGGGTGACCTTGCTTCAGGCTTCATGTACTGTAGTTTAGTAATAAATTGCCTCCACCCAAAAATTAAAATTGACCCAAGACTTGTAATGGCTCGGGGTTATTCATGTTCTTTGTTGTCGAGATGCCATTTAGTTTTGTTTTATCAGCTTTTAAGTTCTATAGAAAACCTAGGCCTCCATTATGGCCAATGTAATCCAATAATACTGTTACCCGATCCCTGGAACATACCCACCACATTCCCTCTTACCACTTGAGTTGCAAGCCACAGAATTTGGAGTTTACAAATCAAGCTAATCTATGATAATGATCCAACTTTCTGGTATCGTACAACACAGAATGGAACATTTATTTATTGATATATCATGATACACACAAACGTGAGTGATTCCTGATTCTGTCTATCCCATGGTCAAAAGTAGCAGCAACAAGGAGGACTTTAAAAATAAGTGCTGAGCGGTGTAGCTGTGAATCCAACTCTGAAGTGAAAAACACTTACTAGAGAGCAGTAGCACGAGTCTCTGTGTGTCTATACCCTCTTTTGTCTCACTCTGCTCTTTATACATTATTAGGCAGCTGTTATTAAGAGGGGCGTGGGTCAAGGGGGAGGAAACTAAGTGGCTCTTGAGCAGAGAAAGAATTATTTCCCCTGGTAAGATATATTACAAAGTTTTTGTTCTATTGATTTATGCAAAGTTTGTTGGAACAATAGTGACCACCCAAGAATTCCTGAACATCACAAAGCCATGTGCACGGAGCCTGTACAGAAGCTCACTGTGGTTCTGAAATTGGATAATTTTCCAAAATCTACAGAAAGTGGCCCCAAAAGGGAAAATTTCATAATATACCAAAATAATCCAGATGTTTTACCCAATTATTTTCTTATAGAGATATGGAGGCACCACATGGTAGAAATGAAATCATATAGAGTCATAGAAAGGCTTCAATAGAATAATGGTGAGTCATAAAGCTGGACAAGGAGGTTATATGACTGATTAAATGGGTCCAATGTAACAGTATTAATGGCCTGTCCTTATAATAGGACATAAATAAAAGATCGGTGGGGGATCAACTCTCAGCAACTCCTCCAATCAGCTAAGGGTCCACTCTAGGGCATCCATGCAAGTACTGCAGCTTCTTTAATGTTTACATAGCTCTGTCTATCTGCACTCAGCAGGTTTTTCAGCGTTGTTCCATGGGAGTAAACGCATAGCCATTATTAAGTGTACAGTGTGTAGGCAGAGAAACGTAGACAATGTTAAATAACAATAACCCACTATAAACATTAGACTTTTGGCGAGTCCATCTGAAATTGTTGGTTTTGGTGAAGATTCAACGAATGCGGTGATTGCCAATCTCCAGTCCTTGCAGCCCCCTACAGATCATGTTTTCAAGATTTTCTTAGAATTGCACAGGTGAGAAAACCTATGGCAATTTCTGATGCCTTGATAAAATGCCACCATCTGTGCAATAATAAGAAAATCCAGAAATCCTCATGGGTTGGGGGCCATGAGGATTGGAGTTTGGAAAACATTGGTATAATGTGTATGGCCAACTGTAAGCTGCATTCACACATTGCGCTGTGAAGCTTTTTTACTTGCCATTTTTGCAGTGATTTTGGTAAATCATGGTGTAACAATGCAACTCGGCAACACATAAAATGCCTGCTAAAAGTTGAGGTCATCGGTGGAATACAATCATTGTGAATTTCCAAAGTCAGTTAGGATGTGAACAAGTCTCCTTTCAAAAAGTTCTTATCTGTCCCAAAAGTTTCTATTTTTGTTTTCATTCATTGTGAATCCTCCCCTTCTCCATTATAAAATCCATAAGATTGAAGTCTTCCTTGACCCCAGACCTTTTACTGTACTTCCCACCGCTCCAAAAAACTCACCATAATCCTCTATATAGAAGCTTGGCACTACGTGAATTTGACTGAAGCTTCTTCAATATGCTTGTTGACTTTTTGCCAATTAAGTTATTTGGTTCATTGCTCTTTCCCCAAGAGCAGTCATCTTTGATAGTGATGAAGCAATCAGCTTTCTGACAATAGCAAAGAGCTTGACCCATCTGACAGCTTTGATTCAGAGAAGAGACCAAGAGGGACTGGAAGGTGACGGAGACTCCACGGTAAGGCCAGAGAGCTGCCCTGCTCGGAAACTCTATAGGTTCCCCTAAGGGCAATACACCAGACGCATTGTTGGCCCACCTCTGCCTGTTCGCATTAATTCCAGCTAAGTCAAGCTTCATAAAGACATCATTTTAATGGTTTGTTGTATTTTTGTCCTACAGAAAAGAGGTTTTTAGTGTTTAGTCTTTTGCCATGTTATCTCCACTTCTCTGTTGCTAGGAGGTATTGATTTATTTCAGCTGCTTTTACTTAAAAGTTTCTATTCCCCTCTGCATACCCACACCCATAGATTGCATCTGACAACGCTGTCGAAAAAGAAATGACATAGACATGTAAAAGTTATTTCGTTTTCCATCAAAATGGAATTTAAGACGACCATATCTTCTGCCTAACCCTCGGAGTACATGCTGAAAGCCCCTATAAGAGATTATATGTCTGTTTAAACAGAACCTGTCACCAGCTACTTCTGATATAACCGACGGCCACCACCTTTCAGCCCCATGTGACTGCGTTCTAATATGCTGTATATATGTCCCCAATCCAGTCTGCAAGTCAAGGCTTTTATTGTACTGACCTGTTGGGTGGTCCGGTCCGATGGGCGTAGCTGGTCTTGGTCTAGTATCTCCTCTCTTCTTGCGATGCCGTTCACCTTCTGTGCTTTGTGTGAATGGCGTATCCTACATCACCCACACATTGTTCACCTTCGCGCTTCTGCACAGGCACACTTCTCTCTGCCCTGCCGAGGACAAAGTAAAGTACTGTAATGTTCCTCCGCTGGCGCCCTTTTGACCTTTCCCGGCGCATCCACAGAACACTACTTTACCCTGTCCTAGTTAGGGCCGAGAGAAGTATGCCTGCAAAGAAGGGTGAAGGTGACACTGTGTGGATGATGTAAAATGTGTTGTCCACACGAAGCGCAGAAGGAGGACTGCATCGCAAGAAAAGAGGAGGCAGCAGACCAAGATCTGCAGCGCCCCTTGGACTGGACCACCCCATAGGTGAGAATAATAAAAAGTGCTTTTTTATGCCTCGAACAGCGCATTGTACTCATATGTACAGCATTATAGAATGCTCTCACATGCAAGGGGGTGGCTGTAGGTTACATCAGAAAAAAAACTGGCGACAGGTCCCTTTAAAGAGGTCATCCACCACTTTAACATAATTGGCCTATCCTTAAAATCGGTCATCAATGTCTGATGCTTGGGGGTGTGAAACCCTGCACCTCTACCAATCAGCTGCTCCCGGTGTTGACGGTAGCTGGAACTGTTATGGAGCTGCACAGCTCAGTTAACGGAATAGTGGCCGCGGTCAGGTACTGCACATCTGCGTCCTATTGATTTGAATAGGGGGTGGATGAGCTTCATCATATATACCAATACCTTAATGTAGCTAAGGAAGATCACCTGCTGGAAAACTATATATATATATATATATATATATATATATATATATATATATATATATATATATTTATATATATACTGTATATAGTAAAATCATGGTCTTCTATGAAAATGTCAGGCAAAGCAGGTCTTCACAGGAGCGCCATCATGGGAAGCATAGGGCTCTCCAGCAGACCTCCCCTCAGCTTAACGTGGCAACCCACCAGCACCCTGCCACCGTGCTGTAGGGAGCCAATGGCCATGTGGAACAGTGCCCCTTCACCAAGGCGCACTCTGTAGATGCCGCTGTCATGGATTGGCAGGGTCATTTAAGTAGTTAACAGCAAAGGGTAGAACTCAACTCCGCTCTTCCACTCTTTAGTACGAAGTGGATTCACATGAGCATGCATATAATCATCCATCAAACTCAGGGGATATTTTTCTCACTTGTCATCCATGTACAATCCGTTTTTTTACTCAGCAGCAGTAATTAATCATTTACAGTTTCCTATGTTACAGAATTGCCATGTTTCCATTAAAAATGGAGGCTAGACTGTGTCTCCGTATGGCATCCGATTTTTTTTGTGCACCCATAGACTTGACTGGACGAGTCTCCTCTGATTTAGTAAAGAAACTACTATGGTTTTTTTCACAAGCAAATTCGGTCCGTGAAAAAAAAATATCACTCATCTCCACTGCACCACTGAATAACATTGGACCAAAAATGCAGTAGTGTAAACCTGGCCTTAGAGGCAGACACATGACGGCTGTGTAACACAGCTATTATCTGCTGGAAAAACTTGAATCAAAGATGGGGACCCAACATATGATGTAATTATTCACCGTATGTCAGAAATGGGTTAAGCAAAAAAGATTTTAAAAAAATGAATCCTGGACAACAACTTTAATTTTGCAATGTGTATAAAAGTGACTTTCAAATAGCATTTTAGATAAACTATACTTCAAAGATCCAGCTGGGGACTATAGCTGGCCGGCTCTTCCCTGCGCTCCTCTTAGAGCTTATGAGAGATATCTATGTACACATGAAGGAGAAACCTGTCAATCTCTGGAACGGCGCTGGGAAGAGCCGGCCACGGGTTTGTGAAGGACTGGTCTCCTCTCTGGCTATAGTAGCTGACAGATCTTGTAAGTAGGTTTTACCTGGCTGCAATAGCGCCATCTTATGGTTTGGGCGGCGTGAGTCAGACTGCAGGTTCCCTTTCAGTGTGAGAAGTAAAATGCTTTGCAGATATCATGTGAAAAGGGCATAAAGCTTTCTATAAATTCCTCTTTTCTCTTCTCCTGGGTCTGAATGGCCTGACCCAGAATTATGGTATCACATGGTGGGTACCGATTCTGAAACAAATCTATGAAAGCCGTGGCCGCATTTAAGAGAAAGGTCCAGGACAATCAGATATGAAAAGTGACCTTTAAACTGTAAAGACCGGAGATCGATGAAGAAGTCAGCGTTCCTACAGCTGATTCTAAAAGGTAAATTCTTCTTTGTGAGTTAAATGGAAAATAACAGGGCTGAGGACACTAGGCACATCAAAATCAAATTAACCAGTTCATGACCAGATACTTAGAATGGACGCACCCACCAGCACTGCTATCAATCATGTAGTCATGTGGTGACCTCTGATCAGACCCAGACTAATTCTTTCCCCTCTGAATGATTTTCTATGGATGCCCCGGGGGAGGAGCACTGTAAAAAATTACCATGAATCTAAAAAGACACCAAATTCAAACTCTCAAAAATAAATTGGTCCTGATTCATCATTTGTGTTTTTTCAAAGAGATTTTCTGGTCATAGGCTACAAGTCTGCAGTCACTATATGTGACTGCAGACTTGTGGATCCTTACAGTACCCACAGTGCGCTGTCAGGATTCTCTTGTGCTGGCAGTCACGTGACCAGAAGTACGTGATATGCATACATGCGGTCACATGCCGACTAGATGTGTGCTTCCTCATTGTACACGTCTAGTCAGAATGTGGCCAGAAGTATGCAAATTGCATACTTTTTTATTATGCTTTGCTTATATAGCACAATCACATTTCGCAGCACTTTATAGACATCATCACTGTCCCCATTGGGGCTCACAATCTAAATCCGTCATCTCAATAGTCTTTGGAGTGTGAGAGGAAACTGGTGGACCTGGCGAAAACCCACACAAAAAAAGGGGAAAACATACAGACTTCTTGCAGATGTTGTTCTCACTGGGATTTAAAACCAGAACCCCAGCTCTGCAAAGCAACAGTGTTAACCACTGATCCATCTTGTTACACCAGAGAATCCTGACAGTGCGCACTGTGTGTGCTGTAAGGATTCACAAGTCTGCAGTGAGATAGAATGGCTGCAGACTTGTAGAGCAAGCCTGGACAACCCCATTAAGTTGCTTGCCTTTTTTGTCTAGTAGTATCATTTCCATTTTTTTGTGCCAAATTTATCAAAATGACACACGTGGTTCATGAATTTGTTGCAAAGTCCAAAATGTGATTTTAGTTTTCTGTCTTGAACTGTATTTTCTTTTGCAACTTTTTGTACCAAAAAATTGTGCCAAACTTTTGGCGTACTCGAACATACACTGGAAGGACGTTCACGGACTGCAATGAATCTGTGCCAAATTTTGCGACTTACAAAGTCTCAATTGATGACTCATTAAAAAACAAAAGTGGAAAACAAGAAAAAAAACAGGCAAGCACATATAAAACAGACTTTGAAAAAGGTGCAGATAGAATAATGAATTGGGTGAAAAAAAGGTGCAAAACACACAAAAATAGACAAAAAAAAGGTGCAAAGGTAATGTAAAAAATTAAAATGTTTTAAAAAAGAAAAAACCTATACAAAAATGTGCTAAAAACACAATGAAAATAAAAGAGATAAAACATATAAAATCAACCAAGCCATATCTTAAACACCTACAAAAATGACTGTTAAAGGGATAAAGTCTTTAACCCGCATCTAAGTGACACAGTATATGCTTGGTGAGTTACACTTGTGTTTGAAGGTGTTGTCCATTTTTTGGATTGCCCATTTTTGTACTGTGTCGGGCTTTGAGGATGGGAGTCATGTTTGCCATTATGGAACACAGAAATATGATTTCAGATAGGTGGCGGTAGAGAGCCTGTTCTTTCTCTATTCCAATTATTTGCCAGGGAACATTCCATGACCCAACTTGGAAACTTTATCCCTTAGATTTTTAACTGTGGAATTCTGAAGGGTGTGGCTTAACAATATACTGCAGATAGAGCAGTGGGGGGAGGCTCCTGCTGCAGAAAGTTGTCATACCATACACACAGGGAAGTGATAAAGCAAGGGAGCAGAATGACCTTCTGGGAGTCTCAGAAAAGATTTATCTACTAATCAAGTTTTGTTTTCGTATTAGAAAAAAAGTGGAGATAACTGCTCAACCATTTTTCTTGCATTTTCAGCTTTTCCTTAAAGGACTCTTCTGTCTTAACAATATTTATTGCTCCAATATACAGTATTTCAAGATATAAATAAAGTAACTTTATTAGTTAAAATACCTTACTGTTCCATGAATAAAGCTCCCAAGCAGATGCAGTATATACACACACATACATACATACTTACATTATATATCTGCATTAGTTATTCCATTCCAATTTCTTTTCAGTTCTCTGAATTCTCTCTCTTTTCTTCCCTGATCTCTTTAGTTCCATCAATCAGGTGATGTCATTGATAGGTTTTGGGTCTTGACTCTCTACCTTTCCTTTGTTCATTTTTGTAAATACTTTTTCCTCATGCCCCCAGAACAATATGTGCTTCACAGTGTCGTTTTAACATTGCTGTTCATTAGGTTCATTTTTTGAGGCACTTATTTTAAGGTTGAAAAAGATGTTGTGTGCACATAACCTTAAGGTATGTACACACTGAGTCTTTTTGCTGAGTTTTTGGAGCAGAAACTGGCTATTGTGGGAGTTACAGATCTCTGGGAGCCACATGGATATGCACAGGCACAGGGTATGTATATCAAAGCAAAATAATATTTTTTGTCCTTCATAATCTTTACAGCTTCAAACTGAAAACAACCTTTCTTCAACACAAATGAAAACCAAACCAGTCTTTTCTTTGGGTAATGACAAGTAAAACAAAATGGTCTCACCAATTTGGTATTACAGGCACTTCTCAGTCTCTAGCATAGACTGTACGCCATGAACGGTCACCCTTGCTGAGCTAAACCAGCTGCCTGTTACTAGACCGGAAAAACCTGGACTGGAGTAAGGGAGCTACCTTTCCCATCCAGGCTCTTTTGGTCACTCCTTATTCCTGGACCCAAAATCCTGTCAAAAATAAAACCATCTCTGTAACCAATTGTTACTGGTGCACTTTCTCCCGGGACTTACATTACCAAGGCCAACCACCTCGGTGACACATTTCTGCCATTCTTACGTCCTGCTTTATTACACTATGTACACACAGCAACTTTAAAACTCAAGCAGAAGACACTTCAGGTAACTCTGGAGTTTTCCTGAAGTGTCTCTTGTGTCATATTTGTGGTCATTTCCTGAATTTTTTTCAAATATTTTTTTCAGCCAGTTTTTTTGGATAGTTTTCCCATGTTTTTTTTCAGTCTTTTTTTTGTGTGTCATTTTCTGTTCATTTTTTCACTCCTTTGAATAACGAAGAAACCGCTCGTGTTTTTTTTTTTTTTTTGCTTTTAATCACAATCATTGACTCTAAAAAACATCCGGGCATCTTTTTAGCTTGTCTTTCATTGTAAGTGCAAAGTGTCTTCAGAGAGGAAAACGTAAGAAGAATGGACATATTTTTTTTTAACCACTTGGCGTTTTTACAAACTCAAAATGCTGAAAAGCCTGAACATATGCACAAAAATTGTTTTTTTACATAGAAGTGCATATATTCATTCTTTTGAATGTTTTTTAATATAATTTTTAGGCGGTTTCCATACCGGAATGTACCTGAAAAGGACGACTTATGCACTTAGCCACTCTTCAAATCCTCCTCAAAAGCTTGGAGTTTCCGCTCCAAAAAGTCATCAAAAAGACTCAGTATGCATATACCCTAAACACTAAAAAAAAACTGAACGGTAAAATGTTTTTACAATGGAAATGAACAGGAAAATTTTTAGTGATTTTTCTGGTGTTTTTTGAAGTCGACCTGCTTAAAAAAAAAATCATCAAAAAACTCAGTGCGTACAAACAATTACTGCAGCTGCATCTCCCTCCTCCTCCTTCACTTTGTGTATAATTTTATTTTTTTATGCTAGATGGATATTTGGTAACTGAAAATATGAAAATGAAATAAGATAATAATTATACATTTTTAGAAAATTACAGGAAATACTAAATTATTTTATATTCAAACTTTAATCAGTAAATCTATATGTGCCACTGATGGCCATAATAATGGTAAAGATAAAGTAGGTACTTTCTTCCGTATAGAAAATCAAATCTGAGTAGGCTGTTAGCGGCCATATGAACCTGAATGTACATTTGGATCCAATTCAAAACCTTCTTTCTCTCCTTGCTACCAAGTTTGATTAAACACCTCTCAACCACAGATGGGTTTTTATTCCAAAGACTATAAATTCAAACCACTTTCTGGCATTATCCCAGTCAGTAAAGTGGAAAATATAACTTTTTTTCAGTACATATTGTCCCATTCTTAAGATTAGATTTTTCTTTTGTACAATTGAAAATACAATTGATTATTGATTTAAAAACATAGTCAAAATAATAAATATAAAAATGCGTTAGAGTGTTTCCATATTTTTCCACATTTTTGGGGAATTTTTGAATTAAGCTTTAACAAGTAAACATATAGGGGCCGATTCATCAAAGCTTTCTTGCCAGTATAAAAGCTTTGAAAAATTGCAAAAGTTAGGAGCAACTCAGAGATGCTCCAAAATGTTGAAACTTTTGGGGTTAGGAGCAACTCAGAGGTGCTCCAAAATGTTGCAACTTTTGGGGTTTGCATGCTTGCTTCTACCAGCTCTGCCAAAATGGGCTCAGCTGGGGTGTGACGGGAGCACAGCAGGGGCATGACGCCACAGTTCTTCTAATGTAGGACAAGCTGTGGCATTCTGGATGCCAGAATTCTCACTCCAGTATCTTCATGAATCAGGAGTGTCTGGCTTGCCAATTCATCAGGACCGGCGTGGCCCATAGAGTCCGATTCACCAAAGCTTTTACTCCAGAAAACTGTTGAAAAAGCTTTGATAAGTCACAATGTTTTTGTGCAATGTGGAGTGTCGCAATCATTTTACAATTTTTGGCAGTTTAAAGCAGCTCCGCCAAAATGGGTGGGGATGAGGAGAAGTCACAGATGGACAGGGCGTGGCCATCTTTTTGGACTGCAGAAATGGTAATCAAGTCGCTAATTGGAAAAGCATTTCTACGTGGCACAGGAAGATACATCACACTGACAAGATGCACCTAATTCTTAAAGAACTGGTCACCTTGTACTTTGGCAAGACTGGCGTAGAGTGGGCGTGACCTACTACAGTCTTAATTAGGCACTGGGGAGCACATAGTAGATATTACACATTTTACAATGTTTAATATACAATACTGTAGACAAAACTTCAGGCTTTTGCAATTAAAACTGAAAATTATAGAAATCTACTCTCTGTGTCTCAGTAACTCAACCATGACCCTATCTCCTCCATCTTCTCACTGCATGTGTGTGGCTATAAGACAACTGACTGCAACAAGAGCTTCCTGCCACTGCTGTTTGTGCAGTAGAGCAAATGATAGTGGATGGAGCTTTAGTTGATCACCAGACAAAGATGAAAATAGCAGGAAATTAGATCTTTTAACCCCTTTCTGATATCTGACGTAATATTCCGTCCCTGTGCCCTGGGCCTATTTAAGCAATGATGGATTATTATGTAATTGCAATTGCCCGGCACACTTCATCTTGTTCTGCAAAACACAAGCCGCCATACAGCTCCATCAGCGGAAAAATAAAAAAGTTATAGCTTTCAGAATAAAGGGATGCAAAAATAAATTTTTTTGCTATAAAATAGTTTTTATTGTATAAACGCGCCAAAACATAAAAAATATATAAATCAGGTATTGCTGTAATCGTACTGACTCGAAGAATAAAACTGCCTTACCAATTTTACCACACACGTAACGGCATAAGCCCTCTCCCCAAAAAAAATCCTGAATTACTGTTTTTTGTTCATTCTGCCTCCCAAACATCAGAATAGAAAGCTATCAAAAAATGTCATGTGCCCGAGAATGGTACCAATAAAAACATCAACTCGTCCCACAAAGAACAAGCCATCACATGACTATGTGGGCTAAAAAATGGAAAAATTATAGCTTTGAAAATATGGCAGATGGAGGTGCTGTGGACGCCATCTGACCTGTGATCTGGTGGTGTTCATCTTTTGAGGATTGCATAAAAGTGTTATTGGCCACAGTTTTATACACTTCTGAAAAGAAGGACACCGCTGAACAGAGGCCATACGGAGTCCACAGTAACTCTGCTGCCTCATTATAGTGAATGAATCCCTCGGTGTTTCATCTGAAATACTTCATTCAGAGATTTAGATGGAAACCCCAAAGTAAATGCTCAGCGTAGAGTGCCGGATAACTGTGATTCCAAACTTTATGAAAAATATTCCCAACAAAGGCTTCAATGCCATCCACAAAAGAACCAAGTCCCCACTCAGATCTGTTATCTATTAACGGAAATATAGGCAGCTTCCATGTTACTGGTAGTACATAGGTTCTCGAAAAGCGAAATGGCTCCATAACCTTCCAAAAGAAATTCAGCTAATTCTGCTTTCCCAAATCTAAATGCCATGTCCCTTTCGAGCCCCACAGTGTACCTAAACCACATATTGCGTCTACATTTTTGGCATTTCTGAAGCATTGAGAGCCCACCTACCTTATGGGCGCATGTCTCCAGAAGCACTGGCTGGGCTTAATGTACCGGTGACTGCAACGCACTGGTCACTACAGCATACTGGTCACTACAACGGCAGTTTGCACTTTTCACTCGGCAACATTCATTGCTGCTTGTTTCTGACCCCCTCCCCCCGAAGAAGCACTTTAGCGAAATGCGCATCGGGGTCTCTCTTCCACGTCCCATTCCATGGTTGGTTGTGCAGTTACAATTTGATTAT
The DNA here is from genome assembly GCF_051348905.1 of Ranitomeya variabilis. Classification (NCBI taxonomy): domain Eukaryota; kingdom Metazoa; phylum Chordata; class Amphibia; order Anura; family Dendrobatidae; genus Ranitomeya; species Ranitomeya variabilis. The sequence continues at coordinate 701,306,424 of NC_135232.1, read as the reverse complement.
GCTATCCCCTTTCCACAATCTACTTACATGTATTTGTCCTGCCTGTCAAGGCAGCGTTCTTTAGCAATTTGGCTACTATAGGTTTCTCGTTAACTGGTTGTGGCTCTTTGGACTTTTCTGAATATACAGATCAGCTTTATATTTGAATTTATTACAAGTACTCTTTATTGCATTCACAGATGGTTGAGCCTTTGTATTCAGCCTTATTTTTGCCGTTCTTATCTTGTAGCCTATGTTACTGTGACATTAAGTCATGATGTGAGCCAACTTGTGGTTTTTCTATATAGTAATACTGGGATAAATTTAATACGGTCTCTCCTGCATTTACAATCCAACCATATTGGACGTGGCACTAAGGTGTCACTATTTGCATTTTGTGTATTCATTTTGTAGCTTCTTTATCTGTACAATACTTATAATAAAATAATTATTTATTAATTTTTAATTGCTCTGAGGACCATTCTTTTTTCTGGTTATATTATATTGTTTCTGGAAAATACCCATGGAGTCAAAATCAGCACTACACCTGTAGATAAATTCCCAAAGGGGTATAATTTCCAAAATGGGGTCACTTGAGGGGGGTTCTGCTCTTCTAGCAATTAGGGGCTCTGTGTATGAGAATTACGTCACGGCTTGTGATTGGTCGCTGAGCGGTCACGTGGGCCGCCGCGACCAATCACAAGCCGTGACGTCATCGAAAGGTCCTTCACACGCTGATTCTTAAGAAGGAAGGCTGCCAGAAAGAAGCAGGGTGTTTCCGAGGGTGAGTATATACCTAATAGGAATATACTCACCCTCGGCTTCTTTCCGGCAGCCTTTCTTCTTAAGAATGAGCGCGTGAAGGACCTTTCGATGACGTCACGGCTTGTGATTGGTCGCGGCGGCCCACGTGACCGCTCAGCGACTAATCACAAGCAGTGACGTAATTCTCATGGCCTAAATTCCTAGAATGAGGAATTTAGGACCTGAGAATTACGTCACGGCTTGTTGTGATTGGTCGCTCAGCGGTCACGTGGGCCGCCGCCACCAATCACAAGCCGTGACATCATCGAAAGGTCTTTCAAGCACCATTCTTAGGAACGGAAGATGCCAATTACTACCAGGGCGCATCAGAGGGTGAGTATATCAATATTTTTTATTTTAATTCTTTATTTTACACTTAAATATGGATCTCAGGGCCTGAAGGAGAGTTTCCTCTCCTTCAGACCCTGGGAACCATAGTATCCCATTGCACTGCATTGGGTTTCGCGTTTCGGCCGACCCCGACTTTTTTATAGGATCGGCCGATTTCACTCGACCCGACTTTTGAGAAAGTCGGGTTTCGTGAAACCCGACCCGATCCTATAAAAATAAAAGTCGCTCAACCCTAGTGCTCATCACACATTTAAATATAATCCTACAAAAATGTTGTGCAATAAAGACCAAATACTAAAATATATTTAAAATGATATTTATTTAGAATTCATGACAAGTAATCAAATATTAATAGACAGCTGAAAATAGTGGAGCACGTTTGATGAGTATTTACAATATAAAAATCAAATGGACCAAAAATATTCAGTAGAAAAGCCAAAGTGCCAAAATACATATAAGTTATGCCAATAAATAGCTAAAATATATATAATATATCCAATTGTGTAGCACCAAAATGAAAATAGCAATAACCAACACTTGCTGTGAATGCACAAAATAAATAAATAAAATAAATAATGTGTGTAACGGTGATATATGTAAATTGGAAATGTGCTAGAAAATTGATGAAGAAGAAATAGTGCAATCAAAATATGAATTAATAAAGTGCCAAAAAAGGTGCTTAAAAATTAAATATTTTTTTTTTTTTAAATATTGCCTTCAAAACAATGGAGGCCCACCAACACACAATACAGCACCATCCAGAGAGAGAAAGAAAAATGTATCATAGCAAGGTTAGAATCCTGTGAGGCAATAAATAATGCTGGGATCTATATAGATAAAGTGCTGCAGTGCATATAAATAAGGTGCTACTATAAAAGGTCAATAAAGAGTTAAGGCAGGGGCATAGTTTACCAAAATCAAACGTGCTGCCAGTTCCCTACGCGCTTCTCGGCACTAGCCTTCTTCCGGGGGGTGTGTACATTCCTTGAGGGGTCTAGTGTCCAAAATGGGGTCACTTAGCGCGGGTTTTCTACTGATTAGGCACATCAGGGGCTCTCCAAACAGGACATGGCATCTGCTAATGATTCCAGGAAATTTTACATTCAACCAAGTTTCGGCATACACCGACTTCCCCCTGACGAAGCCGACGCAAAACGCGCGTTGGGGCTCCGGTGGTGTCTCCTGTATCTCTGCGAAATGGGTAAGAGTGATTGAACCGGGCTGGGTATGGTGTATGCAGAAACTTGGTCGGTACCCTATTAGGGCTTTGATGTGATGTGACCGTTAGTAACCTGGTCTGGACAAGTCCTCTTGTCTTAATATGCACTATTAGCACTTTATAATGAACTACTAGCAGAGCCATATAGGGGACACCACTGTATTGATTGTATCAGTGTTTTCCTCAGCTTCCCTTGCTGTTCTGTGTATGTCTTCAATGATTAATTGTTACTAAGCTAGTTATTTGGTGTTTTTTTCTATGAATAAAAACGTTTATACTTTTCATTTTTTGCTCTGTTTTTTTCTAAGTTTTTGCAAGGTATTGGTGGAGTGTCCTTGAATGTGCTATGTGATCTCTCTAAGTATAATGATACAAAACACATGACTATGAGCATGTGTGAGAGATCCAAGGTTTTGTTATCCATTGTGGGATGTTTTTATTACACGTGCGCACAAACAGTAGTTTTCTCCATCATATTGGGTATCGGCGTATTCAGGAGAAATTGCACAACAAATTTTATGGTGCAAATTCTCCTGTTACCCTTATGAAAGTTATACATTTCTGTGAAGAACCCGAGGGTTCAGCGTGCTCACCACACATCTAGATCAGTTCCCTGAGGGGTCTAGTTTCAAAAATGTTGTCACTTATGGGGGATTTTCATTCTTTAGGCACATCAGGGGCTCTCCAAACATGACATGGCGTTTGCCAATTGTTCCAGACATTTTTGCATTCAAAAAGTCAAATGGCTCTCCTTCTCTTCCGAGCTCTCCCATGCGCCCAAACAGTGGTTTCGTCCCTCATATGGGGTATCAGCGTACTCAGGAGAAATTACACAACACATTTTGAGGTTAATTTTTAGTGTTACTCTTGTCAAAATAAAAAAATTTGGATCTGAAATGCATTTTTAAATGTTCATTTTTTTTTCCACATTCTAAAAATTCCTGTGAAGCACCTGAAGGGTTAATAAACTAATAATAAACCCCTTGAGGGGTGCAGTTTTTAGAATGGTGTGACTTTTGGGTATCTTCTGTCATATAGATCCCTCAAAGTGACTTCAAATGTGATGTGGTCCCTAAAAACAATGGTTTTCTAAATTTTGTTGGAAAAATGAAAAATCGCTGGTCAACTTTTGACCCTTATAACTTACTAACGAAAAAAAAATGTTGGTTCCAAAATTGTGCTGATGTAAAGTAGACATGTGAGAAATGTTATTTATTAACTATTTTGGGTGACATATCTCTATGATTTAAGGGCATGGAAATTCAAAGTTTTAAAATTGCTAAATTTAACAATTTTGCCAAATTTCCATTTTTTTCACAAATGAACGTCATATCGAAGAAATTTTACCACTATCATGAATTTAAATATGTGTAGAAAATTTTTTCACAGAATCACCGGGATCCATTGCAGCGTTCCTTAGTTATTACCTTATAAAGGGACAGTGGTCAGAATTGTAAAAATTGGCACAGTCATTAAAGTGCAAACCACCATTTTTTTTAAGTCACTTTTCTTTTTTTACCTTGTAATTTTTCCATTATTAACTCAAGATTTTTCAAAATGGTGCACTCTGATTTAGAAATTTTGCACAAAATAAAAAAATGCCCCCTTTATTTGCTTTTTCTCCTGTTTGTTCCTTTTTAAAGCAAAATGTTGCATGATCTATTAAAATGTCGCAATAATAGAAAACCTAAAATTTCTGCCATACAAAATATTACTCCAGGTGGGAACTGGTGTGCATTTGCTAAAAAATGTTGCATTTTTTTTAAATAGTTGGAAATAATGAATCAGTAAATCTGCATTAAAATAGTGGTTGGAGAATAAAAGCAGACAAGCAAATAGAAAGTAGACTTCAAAATAGGCGCAACCTAGAAGAATAATTTGACACAAAATAAAAAAAAAACAGTCTAAATAGAGGATAATAATGAATCAGGGACTAACAAGTCATAGGGACAACCAGATTTCCCTTCGGCAAAGCCAATTTATGAATCATCTTTTGTACTATATTCATAGTTTTGTATCTACAAACATGGGAAACAAGCTGGAGGTTGCAGCAAAGGTTACGACTATCAACAAGATCCTCTGTGTAATAATAATAATAACTGCTAGACAGGATAGGACCTGGGCGTGCATCCATTATACAACATTTGTAGAAAGAACTTATTTTAAAGGGCAAACTTTAAATATACTTTGAAAAGATAAGGCTAGGTTCACATTGCGTTAGGGCAATCCGTTTAGCGCTAGCGCTAGCGGATTGCGCTAACGCAATGTTTATTTAGGGGCCGTGTTTGGGGTCGCGTTAACGTCCCCACTCTCGCAGATCCCCGATCTGCGAGAGCGGGGAACGGACCTCGGGCGCGCCGCGGACGCTGCAAGCAGCGTCCGAGGCGCGTCACAGAAGAACGGCACATCACTAGCGCGAGCCGAAAAAGGCACGCGCTAGTGATGCGCTGCAGGAGAAATTGACATTGCTGTCAATGGGCACGCTAACGGCCCCGTTGCACGGCGTTAATTGCGACATTTTCGCCGTGCAACGCTGTCCGTTAGCGTGCACACAGTAACGCAATGTGAACCCAGCCTAACACTACTGTAAGATGTTTTCATGATATACAGATGTAGTAGAGCCAACTGGAGTTAAAAGGGTATTCCCACAATCACATCCATGGCTCATGTTATTAAACTCACCTATACAATACACTTTTCAATTGCAATTAAAAAATAAAATTATATACCGTATATACTTGAGTATAAGCCAACCCGAGTATAAGCCGAGGCACCTAATTTCGCCACGGAAAACTGGGTAAGCTTATTGACTTAGTATAAGCCAGGTATACATTGTCCCCTTATCCCTGTCCTGGTATGCGTGGCTCTCCCGTCCTGTCCTTGTATGTGGCTCCCCCGTTATGTCCTGGTATGTGTGGCACCTCCATCCTGTCCTGCTATGTGTGGCTCCCCGATTCCGCATGGCTCACCGGTCCCGCATGACTCCCCCAGTCCTGCATGGCTCAGCTCCCCCAGTCCCACATGGCTCACATCCTCCCCACCGCCCTACTCACCCTCGCTCTGTCATTGCATCTCCATTGTCCCGGCGCGGCAGCTCTTCCTGTGCCCAGCGGTCACGTGGTACCGCTCATTAAGGTAATGAATATGCACTCCACGCCTATGGGCGGTACCAAGTGACCGCTGAGCACAGGAAGAGCTGCTGGTGATGGGACGAAGATGCAGAGGTGGAGATGCAGTGACAGAGATGCAGCGATGGCGCGAGGAGGGTGAGTATGATGTCTTCTGTTAGCCGGCGCCTGCAGCTGTCACTGTGCCACAGCAGCCGGCTCCTGCTGCTGCTCCGCCGTTCCCTCCTTCCCTGCCGGCTTTCTGGACAATGACTCATGTATAAGCCGAGGGGGGTGTTTTCAGCACAAAAAATGTGCTGAAAATCTCAGCATATACACGAGTATATACGGTACAGTATACAGTTGAAACCAGAAGTTTCTATACACTATATAAAAAGACACATCTGCATTTTTTTCTTAATATGTCATGAAATCATTATAAACCTTTTCTGTTTTATGTCAATTAGAATTATTAATATTTGCCAAATGCCAGAATAATAAGAGAGAGAGAATGATTTATGCATTTTTATTACTTACTGCAAAGTCAAAAGTTTACATACAATAAGATTAGTATGCCTTTAATCAATTCTGGACTGCCCATATGATGATGTCATTTGTTTGGAAGCTTCTGATAGTTTTTTTTTTACAACATCTTAGTTAGTTAGAGACACACATGTGGTTATATCTTAATGCACACCTGAAATGGCCGCTTCTTTGTGTAGCATCATGGGAAAGTCTCAAGAAATCAGCCAAGATATTAGGAAGAGCTGTGGACTTGTACAAGACTGGCTCATCCTTGGGTATAATTTCAAGATACCTGAAGGTGCCTCGTTCATCTGTACAAACAATTATACGCACGTACAAACAAGATGGGAATGTCCAGCCATCATACCGCTCAGGAAGGAGACTGTTATGACCACAATGGCGAGGGTCTCAGAGGAACGTGGAAGTCTGCAGAATACAAAAATCCAGCTCATAGGGCAGTGGTAACTGGGTTGACCATATATCTACTCCTAACGCCAACACTAGAAGTAGCCGGGGATCATTCCTACGTTGATTCTAGATGACACGCGCCAGCCGGAGAATCTAGCTACCCCTAGTAGAGGAAAACAAAGACCTTTCTTGCCTCCAGAGAAGGGGACCCCAAAGCTGGATAGAAGCCCCCCACAAATAATGACGGTGAGGTAAGAGGAAATGACAAACACAGAAATGAACCAGGTTTAGCACAGAGAGGCCCGCTTACTGATAGCAGAATAAAGAAAGGTAACTTATATGGTCAACAAAAACCCTATCAAAATCCACACTGGAAATTCAAGAACCCCCGAACCGTCTAACGGTCCGGGGGGAGAACACCAGCCCCCTAGAGCTTCCAGCAAAGGTCAGGATATAGATTTGGAACAAGCTGGACAATAATACAAAACCAAAACAAATAGCAAAAAGCAAAAGGCAGACTTAGCTGATATAACTGGAACCAGGATCAGTAGACAAGAGCACAGCAGACTAGCTCTGATAACTACGTTGCCAGGCATTGAACTGAAGGTCCAGGGAGCTTATATAGCAACACCCCTAACTAACGACCCAGGTGCGGATAAAAGGAAAGACAGAAAAACCAGAGTAAAAAAAACTAGTAACCACTAGAGGGAGCAAAAAGCAAATTCACAACAGTACCCCCCCCTTAGTGAGGGGTCACCGAACCCTCACCACGACCACCAGGGCGATCAGGATGAGCGGCATGAAAGGCACGAACTAAATCGGCCGCATGAACATCAGAGGCGACCACCCAGGAATTATCCTCCTGACCATAGCCCTTCCACTTGACCAGGTACTGAAGCCTCCGCCTGGAGAGGCGAGAATCCAAGATCTTCTCCACCACGTACTCCAACTCGCCCTCAACCAACACCGGAGCAGGAGGCTCAGCAGAAGGAACTACAGGCACAATGTACCGCCGCAACAAGGACCTATGAAATACATTGTGAATAGCAAACGACACAGGAAGATCCAGACGAAAAGATACAGGATTAAGGATTTCCAATATCTTGTAAGGCCCAATAAAACGAGGTTTAAATTTGGGAGAGGAGACCTTCATAGGAACAAAGCGGGAAGAAAGCCACACCAAATCCCCAACGCGTAGTCGGGGACCCACACCGCGGCGGCGGTTGGCAAAGCGCTGAGCCTTCTCCTGTGACAACTTCAAGTTGTCCACCACATGATTCCAGATCTGCTGCAACCTATCCACCACAGAATCCACCCCAGGACAGTCAGAAGGCTCCACATGACCCGAAGAAAAGCGAGGATGGAAACCAGAGTTGCAGAAAAAAGGCGAAACCAAGGTGGCGGAACTAGCCCGATTATTAAGGGCAAACTCAGCCAACGGCAAGAATGTCACCCAATCGTCCTGATCAGCAGAGACAAAACACCTCAAATAAGCCTCCAAAGTCTGATTGGTTCGCTCCGTCTGTCCATTAGTCTGAGGATGGAAAGCAGACGAAAACGACAAATCAATGCCCATCCTACTACAAAAGGATCGCCAGAACCTGGAAACGAACTGGGATCCTCTGTCTGACACAATATTCTCAGGGATGCCGTGCAAACGAACCACGTTCTGGAAAAACACAGGAACCAGATCGGAAGAGGAAGGCAGCTTAGGCAAAGGAACCAAATGGACCATCTTGGAGAAGCGATCACATATCACCCAGATAACGGACATGCCCTGAGATAGCGGAAGATCAGAAATGAAATCCATGGAGATATGTGTCCAAGGTCTCTTCGGGACAGGCAAGGGCAAGAGCAAACCGCTGGCACGAGAACAGCAAGGCTTAGCTCGAGCACAAGTCCCACAGGACTGCACAAATGACCGCACATCTCTTGACAAGGAAGGCCACCAAAAGGACCTGGCCACCAGATCTCTGGTGCCAAAAATTCCCGGGTGACCTGCCAACACCGAGGAATGAACCTCGGAAATGACTCTGCTGGTCCACTTATCCGGAACAAACAGTCTGTCAGGTGGACAAGACTCAGGCCTATCAGCCTGAAATCTCTGCAACACACGTCGCAGATCCGGAGAAATAGCTGACAAGATAACTCCATCTTTAAGAATACCAACAGGATCAGCGACTCCAGGAGCATCAGGCACAAAGCTCCTAGAAAGAGCATCGGCCTTCACATTCTTTGAACCTGGTAAATACGAGACAACAAAATCAAAGCGGGAGAAAAACAATGACCAGCGGGCCTGTCTCGGATTAGGGCGTTTAGCAGACTCGAGATACATCAGATTTTTGTGATCAGTCAAGACCACCACACGATGCTTAGCACCCTCGAGCCAATGACGCCACTCCTCAAATGCCCATTTCATGGCCAACAACTCCCGATTGCCCACATCATAATTTCGCTCGGCAGGCGAAAACTTCCTAGAGAAAAAGGCACAAGGTTTCATAACAGAGCAACCAGGGCCTCTCTGCGACAAAACGGCCCCTGCCCCAATCTCCGAAGCATCCACCTCAACCTGAAAGGGAAGTGAGACGTTAGGCTGGCACAAAACAGGCGCCGAAGTAAACCGGCGTTTCAACTCCTGGAAAGCCTCCACGGCAGCAGGAGCCCAGTTAGCTACATCGGAGCCCTTCTTGGTCATATCCGTCAAAGGTTTCACAATGCTAGAAAAATTAGCGATAAAACGACGGTAGAAGTTAGCGAAGCCCAAGAACTTCTGAAGACTCTTAACTGACGAGGGCTGAGTCCAATCAAGAATAGCTCGGACCTTGACTGGGTCCATCTCCACAGCAGAAGGGGAAAAAATGAACCCCAAAAAGGGAACCTTCTGTACACCAAAGAGACACTTTGAGCCCTTGACAAACAAAGAATTTTCACGCAAAATTTTAAAGACCAACCTGACCTGCTCCACATGCGAATCCCAATTATCAGAAAAAACCAAAATATCATCCAGATAAACAATCAAAAATTTATCCAGATACTTCCGGAAAATGTCATGCATAAAGGACTGAAAAACTGAAGGCGCATTGGAGAGCCCAAAAGGCATCACCAAGTACTCAAAATGACCTTCGGGCGTATTGAATGCGGTTTTCCATTCATCACCTTGCTTAATGCGCACAAGGTTGTACGCACCACGAAGGTCTATCTTGGTGAACCACTTGGCACCCTTAATCCGGGCAAACAAGTCAGACAACAGCGGTAAAGGATACTGAAATTTGACAGTGATCTTATTTAAAAGCCGATAATCAATACAAGGTCTCAAAGATCCGTCCTTTTTTTGCCACAAAAAAGAATCCCGCACCAAGAGGGGAAGAAGACGGACGAATATGTCCTTTTTCCAGAGACTCCTTGATATATGAACGCATAGCGGTATGTTCAGGTACCGACAGATTAAACAGTCTTCCCTTAGGAAATTTACTGCCTGGGATCAAATCTATAGCACAGTCACAGTCCCTATGAGGAGGCAGTGCACTGGACTCAGACTCACTGAAGACATCCTGATAATCAGACAAATACTCCGGAACTTCCGAAGGCGTAGAAGAAGCAATAGACACAGGCAGGGAATCCTCATGAATACCACGACAGCCCCAACTTGAGACTGACATAGCCTTCCAGTCCAGGACTGGATTATGGGTCTGTAACCATGGCAGCCCTAAAACGACCAAATCATGCATTTTATGTAAAACCAGGAAACGTATCACCTCGCGGTGTTCAGGAGTCATGCACATGGTAACCTGAGTCCAATACTGCGGTTTATTTGCTGCCAATGGTGTAGCATCAATACCCCTAAGAGGAATAGGATTTTCTAATGGTTCAAGAGTAAATCCACAGCGCTTAGCAAATGAGAGATCCATGAGACTCAGGGCAGCACCTGAATCTACAAACGCCATGACAGGATAAGATGACAGTGAGCAAATCAAAGTTACAGACAGAATAAATTTAGGTTGCAAATTACCAACGGTGACAGGACTAACAACCTTAGCTATACGTTTAGAGCATGCTGAGATAACATGTGTAGAATCACCACAGTAGTAGCACAAGCCATTCCGGCGTCTATGAATTTTCCGCTCATTTCTAGTCAGGATTCTATCACATTGCATTAAATCAGGTGTCTGTTCAGACAACACCATGAGGGAATTTGCGGTTTTTCTATCACATTGCACCGAATTAGGTGTCTGTTCAGACAACACCATGAGGGAATTTGCGGTTTTGCGCTCCCGCAACCGCCGGTCAATTTGAATAGCCAGTGCCATAGTATCATTCAGACCTGTGGGAATGGGAAAACCCACCATAACATTCTTAATGGCTTCAGAAAGGCCATTTCTAAAATTAGCGGCCAGTGCACACTCGTTCCAATGTGTCAGCACGGACCATTTCCGAAATTTTTGGCAATACACTTCAGCCTCGTCCTGCCCCTGAGACATAGACAGCAAGGCCTTTTCTGCCTGAATCTCAAGATTGGGTTCCTCATAAAGTAAACCGAGCGCCAGAAAAAACGCATCAAGATCAGCCAATGCCGGATCTCCTGGCGCCAGCGAAAAAGCCCAATCCTGAGGGTCGCCCCGTAAGAACGAAATAACAATCTTTACTTGCTGAGCAGAATCTCCTGATGAACAGGGTCTCAGGGACAAAAACAATTTACAATTATTCACGAAATTCCTAAACTTAAACTTGTCTCCGGAAAACAGTTCAGGAATCGGTATTTTAGGTTCTGACCTAGGATTTCTGATAACATAGTCTTGTATGCCCTGCACACGAGTAGCCAGCTGGTCCACACTTGTAATCAAGGTCTGGACATTCATGTCTGCAGCAAGCATAGCCACTCTGAGGTAAAGGGGAAGAAGAAAAAAAAAAAAAAAACTCAGAATCTTCTTTCTTATAATCCCTCTTCTGCAATGCATTAAACATTTAATACTGGCCTGGCAAACTGTTATGACCCCAATGGCGAGGGTCTCAGAGGAACGTGGAAGTCTGCAGAATACAAAAATCCAGCTCATAGGGCAGTGGTAACTGGGTTGACCATATATCTACTCCTAACGCCAACACTAGAAGTAGCCGGGGATCATTCCTACGTTGATTCTAGATGACACGCGCCAGCCGGAGAATCTAGCTACCCCTAGTAGAGGAAAACAAAGACCTTTCTTGCCTCCAGAGAAGGGGACCCCAAAGCTGGATAGAAGCCCCCCACAAATAATGACGGTGAGGTAAGAGGAAATGACAAACACAGAAATGAACCAGGTTTAGCACAGAGAGGCCCGCTTACTGATAGCAGAATAAAGAAAGGTAACTTATATGGTCAACAAAAACCCTATCAAAATCCACACTGGAAATTCAAGAACCCCCGAACCGTCTAACGGTCCGGGGGGAGAACACCAGCCCCCTAGAGCTTCCAGCAAAGGTCAGGATATAGATTTGGAACAAGCTGGACAAAAATACAAAACCAAAACAAATAGCAAAAAGCAAAAGGCAGACTTAGCTGATATAACTGGAACCAGGATCAGTAGACAAGAGCACAGCAGACTAGCTCTGATAACTACGTTGCCAGGCATTGAACTGAAGGTCCAGGGAGCTTATATAGCAACACCCCTAACTAACGACCCAGGTGCGGATAAAAGGAAAGACAGAAAAACCAGAGTAAAAAAAACTAGTAACCACTAGAGGGAGCAAAAAGCAAATTCACAACAGGAGACGGGTTCTGTGTCCCAGAAATAAACGAGCTTTGGTCCAACATGTGCATGTCAACCAAAGTAAAAGACCTTGTGAAGATGGTGGTGGAAGCTGGTAAAATTGTGTCAATATCCACAGTGAAACGAGTACTGTATCAACATGGGCTGAGAGGCCACTCTGCCAGGAAGAAGCCATTACTCCAAAAGAAACATAAAAAAGATTAATGTTTGCAATTACACACAGGAACAAAGACCTTAATTTTTGGAGACATATCATGTGGTCTGGTGAAACTAAAATGGAACTTTTTGGGCATAATGACCATGGTTACGTTTGGAGGAAAAAGGGAGAAGCTTGGATGCCTAAGAACACCATCCCAACTGGGAAACATGGGGGTGGCAGCATCATGCTGTAGGGTTGTTTTGCTGCAGGAGGGATTGGTGCACTTCACAAAATAGATGGCACCATGATTAAAAAAGATTATGTGGCAATACTGACATCATCCAGGAAGTTAAAGTTTGGGCGGAAATGGGTCTTCCAAATCGACAATGACCAGAAGCATACTGCCAAAATAGTAACAAAGTGGCTTAAGGGTAACAAAGTCAATGTTTTGGAGTGGCCATCACGAAGCCCTGATCTCAATCCTGTTGAAAATTTGTGGGTAAAGCTGAAAAGGCCGGTGGGAGTAAGGCGACCTACAAACCTGGATTAGTTTCACCAGTTTGGTCAGGAGGAATGGACCCAAATTACGACCAACTATTGTGAGAAGCTTGTGGAAGGATATCCTAAATGTTTGACCAAAGTCATTTAGTTTAAGGGCAATGGTACCAAATACTAATGAAATGTATGTAAACTTTTCACTGTGCAGTAATAAAAATGCCTTAAAACATTCTCTGTCATTATTCTGGCATTGAGTTCAGGCAGCATTCGAGCTGGGCAAGAAAGCAAGCGCTATCAATCAAGTTCAAGCAAAGTACTGGGTATACAAAATGGAGGGTGAATTGGTGCACTCAGCCCTAGGCCACGCCGAGTGCACCAAAGCCTACTCATTTGCATATGGAAGAAAAGTTGTTTCCTCTGCCACTAAAACACTAAGATGTACACAGCTAATAGGATTTTCTATAGGGGCTAAGTTCCCTATGAAATTACAATAAGGCTGGGGACTTCGGCCATGACTTAGAAGTAGAGAACACAACAAGCAAGTTGCAATCATTTTTGAGATTATCTCTCCCGTCATTATATTGGAATGAGCTCACTGATTGATTCTCAGTTAACTCATTCTGCAGCCAACAATAAAAAGAGGCCACAGAAGGCAAGTTCTGCCATATTTTAAGTGAAAACCAATTATTTTTGGCCTCAGTTACATAAATTTAATTAAGAAACATTGAAAACACGCAAGGAAAATATAAATGTGTATATACAGTGTATATTATATATATATATATATATATATATATATATATATATATATATTAAACTGTTCAGTAGCTGAATCCATTCGCGGCTGGCTCTATGTATACAAGATGTGAATTAACAATGTATGAATACCTGCATAATGGAGTTAAAGTGTATAATCCCTATTAACTTCTAATGCTTTCAAATAAATTGAGTTTTCGGGGGTTTGCCCAGAATGAGGCAGCTGTTTCATTATTAACCGAGTTCTTGTTATGAAAATTGAAAATGATTTAGTGTGACATTATTCAGCTCACCGAAAGATTTTACCAATGTTCACTGAGCAACTGACAAAACTCAACTTGACTCATGCTTAAATTAGTACCCAGAATTATCTGCAGAAAAAGAAAAAAAAACACATATCTGCATTCATATATTTTTCACAGTGTACAAATCTGAATGTATGTGTGAATGACAATCAATTTTTCATTGCGCAAAAACCTTTTACCATCATGTCATGTTCAGGTTCCAGATTCTAGGCTTTTTTATTTCATCCTACACTTTTACAGTGTTCGTACTTTTGTGTTTCTGCACATTAACTGGTAACCTTATCTCCCTCCAGCCTCCACTAGAGGGAGCTTGTGATCTCACTGCATACTGGTTCATGATTGAGTTCTATGTAGTCACAGTCTGCATTGAGCTCTAGAGCTCCCTCTAATTGTGGCTACTGGAAGCCAGAATTGATTACTTATTGTGTCTGTGTTTGTGCAAAGGATCAGGACCTCCATTAGAGAAATATGAAGTTTTCAACAGCAGATTAAAAATTTGGTTGGCACAAATTTCTGGACCTAAATAATAGCATAGTGTCTCTCTACGCCTTGGAGGTCCTGGCCTGACTTAGCACTAGCGGTTTGTCAGAGCTGGTATTTAGTACCACTGGGGGTATTATAACTGATATGCACAGTACGCTGGATGGAACTGAACTCTGGGAAATTATATTTATTTATCTGTGGCTTTTACTTTTGCTGCTCTAATTAGTTCCCTTGATTTTTGATATGCATGACACTGTCCCTGATTGCCCTTAGGGGATTATGCACTTTATTACAGGTTTTTTTTTCCTGAGGCCAATCAGGGAGAGATGAACTCCCAGATACATGTGTGTGATGTATTAAGTATTTTATATCTATCTTGAGACTCTTTTTGCTCTGAGCACCATGCACTTTACACTGTATTTACCTATATGCAATATTGAACTGTGCCTCAAGCGGATGATATTAAATTCTTTATCTTGGATGTACTACACGTGGTATATTTATACCCAGGATACTGTCATCATACATGTTTCTTCCAAGGTATGTTTCGTTCCATCCTGTTTTTTCAGTTTGCTCTTAACCCTTAAAACATTTTAAAATTTGTATTTTCAATAAAGACATTATTGATTCTTTACGCTGTGTTGGGGGACTTTTGTTGCTAGTTTACAGATTTTGTGGTTGATCACGGTCCTCCGTAGTTTTGTGGCTATTCGGTTTAGTCTAGGCGCATCTGCCTGTTAACTGAAAATGCTGACTCTTATCAAAATGAACAAGGACTGGATTGGGCCAGACTTCTGTACACCACCGAATGACAGCAGCGGAACAAACTCAAATCCAGTGTTTTTTGTTTTCTGGTCTAGTCACATGCACCCCTTCACACCCAAACATGGGTATACGCATCGGGATTTTGTCTTTTTTGCCTCCTCCTCCACCACCATAACAACAGGGTGATCTCACTACCCTCGCTAAAAATTTTTAGCGAGGGTAGTTAGACAGCCCACGTATTTACAGGAACTGGAGGCTTTTTGCCAAGAAGAGTGGGCAGCTTTACCATCTGAGAAAATAAAGACCCTCATCCACAACTACCACAAAAGACTTCAAACTATCATTGATGTTACAGGGGGCAATACACTGCATTAAGAAATGGGGTATGCAAACTTTTGATCAGGGTTGTTTGGATGTTTTGGGTTGTCATTATGATTTCAAAAGAGAAAACACAGTGGGTTGACAATAAATGGCTTCACCCACCCACTAACCATGAGTGGAGAAAAATGTTTTGGTGTTAGCATTCATATTCTCTGGAAAAACGCCAAGAAAGCAAAAATTCTGCCTGGGTACCTGGGTATGTAAACTTTTGAGCACAACTGTGTATATATATAATATTATTATTTATTTATATAGCACCATTGATTCCATGGTGCTGTACATGAGAAGGGGCTACATACAAATTACAGATATCACTTATAGTAAGCAAACTAGCAATGACAGACTGATACAGAGGGGATAAGACCCTGCCCTTGCGGGCTTACATTCTACGGGATTATGGGGAAGGAGACAATAGGTTGAGGGTTGCAGGAGCTCCGGTGTTAGTAAGGCGGTAGCTCCGATAGTGATGAGGAGGCAGCGGGGTCAGTGCAGGCTGTAAGCTTTACTGAAGAGGTGGGTTTTCAGGTTCGATCTGAATGTGGTTGATAGTTGGATGTGTTGGGGCAAAGAATTCCAGAAGATGGGGGATATTCAGGAGAAGTCTTGGAGGTGGTTTCGTGAGGAGCGAATAAGTGTGAAGGAGAGAAGGTCTTACCCCCAGGGGTAAATGTTTTTCAGCACTTAGTTTGTGGACATTACCAATCTAGGATACCCACTCCTTAATAATGGGAGAAAAATGTTTTCTGAGGCCCTCCACTACATCTCTTCAAAGGGGTATTGGAGTGCCATGTTCTAATTTTTGGTATCTCTTGCACATAGTGCATAAGCTTTACCAGTGTAGGAGACCCACTCCTTAGTAATGGGGGGAAAAAAATTCTGTGGATCCACCTTCTAGTCGAGGGGAAAAAAAAATGAAAAAGCCAATGGGTTCTATTAATATAATGTCACAACTCTGTTGTCAGGTGTCCCAGGACCAGGGGCTCCTTCCCTGTCCCTACCGCGAAGATAGCCCTGTTCCCCTGATTTCTACTGATAGTAAAGACAGCGGGCCACATAACTTGCCTTAGCTCCTGAATCCGTCCTCTGTCTGTACCCTTCTCTCACCCATGGTATAGGGGAGTAGTAGTGTACCGTAATACACCAACGAGAATAGCAAGGTAATACCAACAGGGATATCAGAAAATACCAAACATACAAATGCACTCAAACAATTATCAAAGGAATGTTGGAGGTTGGGGTTGAACCAAAGTAGGAGAAGAAAGGGAATTATCACACACGCAAAACCTTGCAAAAGTTACAGATAAATCCACCAAACGCCTTCTCCAATAATAACCAACAACAACCTCCAGCCATGCAGCAAAAGCTATCTCTGACAATGAGTGCTAATTTATATAGGAGATGGAAGTGGCTAACAGTGCACAGCTGAGAGCCTTAATGCAGGAAAGCTTTCAGGAGCTCTCAGCTTAAGGTACCGTCACACTAAGCGACGCTGCAGCGATACAGACAACGATGCCGATCGCTGCAGCGTCGCTGTTTGGTCGCTGGAGAGCTGTCACACAGACCACTCTCCAGCGACCAACGATGCCGAGGTCCCCGGGTAACCAGGGTAAACATCGGGTTGCTAAGCGCAGGGCCGCGCTTAGTAACCCGATGTTTACCCTGGTTACCAGTGTAAAATGTAAAAAAACAAACACTACATACTCACCTTCGCGTCCCCCGGCGTCCGCTTCCTGCACTGACTGAGCGCCGGCCCTAACAGCAGAGCGGTGACGTCACCGGCCGGAGCTCACAGTCAGTGCAGGAAGCGGACGGCGAGGGACGTGTGACAGACATCAGAGGGTGAGTATGTAGTGTTTGTTTTTTTACATTTTACACTGGTAACCAGGGTAAACATCGGGTTACTAAGTGCGGCCCTGCGCTTAGTAACCCGATATTTACCCTGGTTACCATTGTAAAACATCGCTGGTATCGTTGCTTTTGCTGTCAAACACAACGATACACGGCGATCTGACGACCAAATAAAGTTCTGAACTTTAATCAACGACCAGCGATATCACAGCAGGATCCTGATCGCTGCTGCGTGTCAAACACAACGATATCGCTATCCAGGACGCTGCAACGTCACGGATCGCTAGCGATATCGTTTAGTGTGAAGGTACCTTTAGCTGTGCAGGGGTCAATCTGCTCAAAAGAAACTTGCACCGTTTAATATGAAGGTGAACAGCTTCTAATCAGTGCAGGAGTTGGAGAAATCAGATGCTGCGGTCTTCTTGGTCCTCTCTGTCATGGTAAACAATGATCCAGTGCCTTGTTGTGGGCTGTCAGGTGGTCATCACATAGGGAGTTCCCACACTGCATACAGGATTTCACAGCTGGGACTGTAGAGTTTGTACAGTTAGTACAGAAGATCCTGGTATCCTCCATATCAGGGTGAGTAGATGCAAAATACCCCAATATATACCCCAGCAGGGTTGATGAAATAACAGTCTTTGATGCTGTTACATTAAACTCATCACTTTTTTCAAGGCTAACTCAAAAAGATTCTATTCTGTAATAATAATACTGCTCTTATCTGCAATTCGTGTAGGGTGAGGTTTGGCAGTCGGTATAATTTACGACAGGCATCTAGTCTGGGATTACTGCCTTATAAATACTAAGCCTTGCTGCGTTTTTTTCTAGGCACTCATTGACCAGTTCATGATTTTTATGATCATCTGTACTCAGAAATTCATCAAAGATGGCAGTGTTACTTACGTTACTCCACAGTTTGTTGCTGCCATGTACAAGAAAAAAATGTCAAATTCAAATCCCTTTTATATTCTTCAATAATACCCCTCTTATCTGCAATTCTTCAACAGTGAGGTGGGGCAGTAGGTATGACAGGCATCTAGTCATGGATTATTGCCTTATAAATTGTAAGCCTTGCTGCTGTTTTCCATGCACTCATTGACCGATTCAAGGTTTTAGTGATGTTCTGTACTCATAAATTCATCATAGCAGGCAAAATTTTATTATTTAATGTGTCCATTCACAGTTTCTTTGTATTATCTGTATGTAACAGGTAGTGGTGGGAGACTTTATAGTACTGGAGCTGGAATTATCACTTCTGAATGCTCCAGTGCTTTGTTTCCATCTATTTCTGGGTGGTTCTTGAAGTATGTTTAGGGTGATTGTCCTGTTGGAAGACCCATGACCCACTATGATGCAAACCCAGTTTTCTGACCTGGGGCACTACAAAATTCATTGGGATTCTTCACATTTCAAGGCACCCAGGGCCACAGGCAGCAAAACAACCTCAAAATATCTTTGAACTTCCATTCTATGTTCTTTGATTTGTAGGCCTCATTCCATTTAGGGTACCGTCACACATTGAAATTTTCATCGCTGCGACGGCACGATCCGTGACGTCGCAGCGATCGTATGATCATCGCTCCAGCGTCGTAGACTGCGGTCACACGTTGCAATCACGGCGCTGGAGCGATGCCGAAGTCCCCGGGTAACCAGGGTAAACATCGGGTAACTAAGCGCAGGGCCGCGCTTAGTAACCCGATGTTTACCCTGGTTACCAGCGTAAACGTAAAAAAACAAACAGTACATACTCACCCGTCGGTGTCCTTCAGGTCCCTTGCAGTCTGCTTCCTGCTCTGAGTGCAGCCGTACAGTGAGAGCAGAGCGCAGCACCGCTGTGATCTGCTTTCACTTTCCGGCCGGCACTCAGAGCAGGAAGCAGACTTCAAGGGACCTGAAGGACACCGACGGGTGAGTATGTACGGTTTGTTTTTTTACGTTTACGCTTGTAACCAGGGTAAACATCGGGTTACTAAGCGCGGCCCTGCGCTTAGTTACCCGATGTTTACCCTGGTTACAAGCGAAGACATCGCTGGATCGCTGTCACACACAACGATCCAGCGATGTCAGCGGGTGATCAAGCGACGAAAGAAAGTTCCAAACGATCTGCTACGACGTACGATTCTCAGCAGGATCCCTGATCGCTGCTGCGTGTCAGACACTGCGATATCGTAACGATATCACTAGAACGTCACGAATCGTAACGTCGTAGCGATGGAAATTTCAATGTGTGACGGTACCCTTACACTAAACAGTAGAATAAAGTGCTTTACCAAATAACTCTATCTTGGTGTCATCTGTCCACAAGACACCTGCTGGCCTTCTAACAATAGAAAGGGCCACCTGATGGCCCTCTACATATAATGATAGCCAGCTGATGGTCCTACAAAAAAAAAAGACTTTTGATGTGTCTGATCATATCTCTCACACCGCATGGCCAGATAAGGTATAAAAATGATAAAATTACATCTCCTGTTGAATGTTTTTTTCACCACTGAAAGCAATGCAAATGTGCAAAAACACAGCAAAAACACTGTGTGTGAATTTAGCCCAAAGTGTGGAGAAGCATTTTTTTGCTCGTATTTATTTTCCCTTATATACAATTCATTATTTTGGAAAGAATGTTTCTTAACATTTTTTCCAGTGAAAACCATTTTAAGTACAGTTTTGTATGTTTTATTGTCAGTCTGTAAAAGTGGCGTAATATTCTGACATCAGCACTGAGCTCAGATTCAGAGATGCTTCCAGGGGTCTCCCTATGCTGTTCCCATGCCATTTCAGCGCTGTTTACATAATTTTCAGCAATTTTAAGACCCCCTCCACAACTGGTGGGCCACCAGAAAAATTCTCGATCTCCCCTTGACTTCCATTATACTCGTTACTCGGGTCGAGCATTTCGATTTGTTCGACTCGAGTAACGAGCACCCCAGCATTTTAATGCTCGCTCATCACTACTCGGGATATGTAGAGCCAAAGAGCCAAGAGGAATATCAGAGAAGACTACGTCTCTACAATGTGTACAAGTAAGAATTATAATATTCTTGGTATTTTTATTTGGATTACCTTCCTGAACTTTTGCTCTTGCAGCTAGGAAACAATTATTACATATTCTGTAAATATGATTCCATTTCCAAATTGTGGCTTCTGGGTTCTATAAATGTAAAACTGTTCATCTCTTTGGAATGATAAAAAAAAAACGAAAGAGAAATGAACATTGAAATGATCATAAAAATTGGCTGCGAATCCAAAATACAAAAATCAATTGAGGTGCAGAGTGACAAGCTGGCCAAGCAAGTGAAGCTATGCAGAACACAATTAGGCAAGCGAGCCATCAGAATACTAAGCCGGAGAGCAGTGAAATAATAATTACTAATTTAAGTGCCATACACATAATTGACAGTAACCAATTTCACATTTGCTGAATATTCAACTTGAGATGAGCTATATTCTAGTATTTTCCAAGTAACGTTCGCAGTCGAGCCCCAATACCAAATTCTAGTGACATGATGACATTTTCTTGTCTTCGATAATTTGTTTTCTTAGCTCAGATGCATATAGGACAAGATTGTCTGAAACATATTTTGTGCAAATACTCAGTGAATCCTCAGTAATATCCAATTATTACAGTATTTATTTTGAAAAAACAAAACATGATTTCATGATAGTTTGTCAAGAGATGTTGATGTTCTGTATGTTTATCAGGGCACCTGGTTGTTGTAATGTGGATCTCGAGCTGTTGAGGGTTTTATGACAGATATATACTGTACATAAGACATAGGTTGAAAAGACGCAATTGCTTTGTTCTAATGACCGGTGCGAATACCAGGTTTGGATCCTAGTAATCAAACACTAATGGCCTATGCTGAGTACAGGAACCCTTCTTTGATAACTACTAATGAAACCACCAAAGATCCTGGGAAAGGGGCTCTGGAATGCCTATGAATGGGACATCTTGGACGGACTGCAGGCGCGCATGCTCAACTTCCGCACTATTCATTGTTAATGCTATTGCAAAAAATAAGGCAATTGCTGTACTCAGCTTTTCCCGGCAGTCTCATAGGCAAAGAATGAATCTCCGCTCTGATTCCAGAGTCCATTCTCAGGATCACTGAGGGGTCATTATCCCCTATCCTAAATTGTTGAAGGCATCAGAAGAACATTCAAGGGTTATTACTTACTGATAAGTCTTAACTTGCTGATTGCACATTTATGAGTTGTTCATGGCAGTTAAGTACACTGCTATCTCTGACAGTCTCATAGACAATGAACGGAAAGCTGGAGCACATATAGTGTGGTGTGGAGTGGCAGCCATGGGCTAGGTACTCATTTTCTACTTCCCGAAACGCTGCAGGAAAATATGGGTCCTGGCTGGGTGTATGGATTTTAGCTATAAGGGTGCTATGCTCTTGCAGACCGCATGATGCCAGTTCAGTGAGGAAGACCACCACTCCAAAATAATAATGTAGGGAGGAGTATGTACAGTGGATAGCGGGTGAAAAACTTTGTGGATATTTTCTCTTAGAACATATGACATTTTCATACACTTTCCATTTCTTCCTGCGCTCGCTCAGGTCTCTGTCCGTTAGCCTTTCTTTCTAGCTTCACCACCACCCAGCACAACACTTTGGGAGCTTTCCTAGTCTCCTCAGCACCACTAACCAGGAAACGAGAATCCTTTTATTCAACACACGTTTCAGTGCCCTGTTCCCCTTAGGGGAGCTACTTTTGCCACTCTGGCTGTTACTTGGCTTCTATGCTTGCCGACGCCTTGGAACTACCACCCTGGACACTCTCTCTTCATCCTTTTTCCCTTCTCAGTGCTGCCCCATCACTTGAATGTTAGATAACTCTGTACCGTCTAGCTAAGCTTCCTGCCCCAGACCTCGTCTCCGGAGAATAGCTCACTCCTTCTAACACTTTTCCTTCTTTGTCCTCTGGATAACGCTATCCATTGCCTCTGTCAATGCTCACTATGGGGACACCCAATTCATGTGACTCTGCTAAATACTCTGCTCTAGCTGCAAGCTACGCCCTATCTCCCTCCT
The DNA here is from genome assembly GCF_051348905.1 of Ranitomeya variabilis. Taxonomy (NCBI): domain Eukaryota; kingdom Metazoa; phylum Chordata; class Amphibia; order Anura; family Dendrobatidae; genus Ranitomeya; species Ranitomeya variabilis. Next base: position 701,284,070 of record NC_135232.1, on the reverse strand, counting down.
GGCAGGAAACACTGTCTATCCCTTCAATTTAGCCCCTCCCATTCTGGGTTAGTCCCAACTGTTAACCCTAACTATCCTTAATAACTATGTCCAAGAAAAAGATTAAAACCCGCACCGCTGCCTATTGCGATCACCTATCAGCGTGCCCTATGCTGCTACACCAGTACCAATACCACCTACTCCAAAAATGGGCGCTTCAGGTGCAAATCCAATAAAGTGCGTGAAATCCAGAAAAAAAGAAAAAAAAGGTTTGCACTCACCAAGCCCAATAAAACAGATTAGTCTTTATTAGGACATGTGCGATATGGACAGGGAGAACATGTTGACCACAGGATGACAGCTTTTTCGCGCACACAGCACTTCCACAGATCCTGATGCCAGAACGGGAAATGAGGTAACAATATATACAAATGCAACCCCTCCCCCGAAATGACATCATGCAAGAAAACTCCCCTTACCCAAGATGTGAAAAAAAAGAAAAAAATAGAAAAACACATTGATTAAAAAACATTAAGCATTAATAAACACATACCAAAAAGAATACAAACGAATCAGCAAAAAACAAGAAAGAAAAAACAACAAACGGGAATCTTACAAATAATAAATATTTTTGGCAAGAAAACTTACAGAAAGACCGACATATCAACTTTCTCGTTAAGGCCCATTGGGCCCATTGCGTTTGTACGCAAAATCCATGTTGCCTCTCTCCTTAAAAGAAGCCTATTTAAATCACCACCTCATTGCGGTAAAAAAACTCTTTCCAACCCCACAAAAACAAGTGACTTTGTGTCTCCACTATGCACCTGCTGGACATGACTGATAAGACGAGGAACACCCTCCTCTGTGCGGACTGAATTAAAGTGTTCCCTTATGCGAACAAAAAGAGGACGAAAAGTTTTGCCAATATAGTAGAAGCCACAAGGGCACAATATGGCGTACACCACATGTGTAGTTTTACATGAAATAAAATCACGCACCACATGATCTACGGGGCCAATTTTGCAAGTCCTACCAACCAAATGAAAAAAACAAAAATTACACTGCCCGCACTCAAAGTTGCCTCCAGGGACACCTTCCGTTAGCCAATTGCTACCTTTAGATCGTACCTGATTATGCACCAACAAATCTCTTATATTCTTGCCACGACGGCTAGCAAAAAGAGGACCATTACCCGTTCTATCCTTAAGGTCACCATCCCTGCTCAAAATGTCCCAATTCCTTCTAATAACCAACATAATTACATTATCCTTGGGACCAAATTTAAAGGAGAAAATGAACCGCTTATCACCCTCCGTACCCTTTCCTTTATTTGACAGGCTACCTGAAGGGGGATTTACAACATTATTCTCTACTCTTGCCAAGGCTGCATCCAAGACGGAAGGTGGGTAGCCTCGATCCTGAAACCGCTTATGTAGTTCCAAGGACTGCTCCTTAAAACCCGACAATGTGCTATTTATTCTTTTTACTCTGAGAAACTGACTATAAGGTAAGGAGTGTTTCGTGTACTGCTGATGAGCGCTACCATAATGAAGGAGAGAGTTAGATGAGGTCGGTTTTCAGAAAACGCCAGTGTGAACAACACCCTCTTTTATTTCTACTTTAACATCCAAAAAGTCTAAAACCGCACCACCAAAATGGGATGTGAACTTCATGTTCATGGTATTAACACCCCCCAAATACTCTACAAATTGCTCAAAAACATCCTGAGCGCCATCCCAAACTACGAAGATATCGTCGACATACCTTATATATAGCTTGATATACTTCAAAAACGGGTTATCCATAGAGTAGACGAACCTCTCCTCAAAAACTGCCAAGAAAAGATTAGCCAGAGTACAGGAGACCGACGTGCCCATGGCAGTACCTTCTTCCTGTACGTACCATGAATCATCAAATCGAAAAGCGTTATGGCTGAGAACAAAAGATAAAGCCTCACAGATAAAATTGATTGTGCCCTCATCTGATCGCCGTTACCCCCATGCTCTGAGGGATCCGGGTATAGAGACTCTCCACATCTATGGAGGTCAAATTGAAACCTTCCTGCCATTGAAAACCCCTGATGTTACGTAAAAAATCATTAGTGTCCTTCAAATATGAAGGTACATCCCACAATAATGGTCTCAATAGTCAGTCCAAATACCTGGACAGGGGCTCCGTGACTGACCCCACCCCCGAAACTATTGGGCGGCCCGGCGGACTTATCAAACTTTTGTGCACCTTAGGGATATGATACCAACAAGGTTTACTAGGGAAATCAAATATCAACTTCTCTGCTTGTCTTCTTGACAAGACCCCCTTTTCCACATATCGCCTCAGAAAGGTGCACAATTCATTATTATATCTCACTGTGGGATCACCTTTCAATCTCCTGTATGTGACAGTATCCGAAAGCTGTCTAATTGCTTCTGCCATATAATACTCTTTCGATAACAGCACAATGTTGCCCCCCTTGTCGGCAGGGCGCACCACCGTATCAGACCAACACTGAATTTCCTTTAGGGCACAAGATTCAGCAGAACTAAGATTGGAGGGTAATGTACGATATATAACGCTTCCATGTCCTTATTAACTTGTTGCCTCAAAGATGTCTATGGGACTACCCGGGGAAACAGGTGGTACGAAAGTAGATCTAACCCCCCATAAAAGGTTCAACAGGCGAACGACCTGAATCCAATACGCCCCCCACAGAATCTGTGAGGCTCAGCAGAAGGTGTGTATCCCTCTGGACATCTGCTTCCTGATTGTGCGTTGCCATAAACGCTGCATTTGTATATATTGTTACCTCATTTCCCGTTCTGCATCGGGATCTGTGGAAGCGCTGTATGCACGAAACAGCTGTCATCCTGTGGTCAACATGTTCTCCCTGTCCATATCGCACATGTCCTAATAAAGACTAATCTGTTTTATCGGGCTTGGTGAGTGCAAACCTTTTTTTTCTTTTTTTCTGGATTTCATATCCTTAATAACTACCTGTGATTGGGCAAAACAGGTATCTATTAATAATAACGCATATCACTAAACACACTCCACATCACATTTCATTGATACACTTGTCTTAAAGAGGGAACGAGGGCAGAACGTTCACTTCTTACACATCCAATGGGACATTTCCGAGTCTCATTTTCAGAATTGATGGGGCTCCCACTGGTGGAACGCCCACTGATCACATATCCAAAGTTTGGGATTAACCCTTTGGTGGTACGGTGGTGACATGCTCTTGAATTGCTCATGCTAAAGTATCAATCCACCATTAATGGGGAGCTATGAAAAGTCTAATATATGCTCCAGAAAATGGATATCTAAAAGCCCCCAAAATACACAGCATTACCAGTCTTTACACTTCATCAAAGTCAAGTGCCTGTCCCTGTAATAATATGCGACAGGGACATTTCAGCGCACCTATGACTATGAGCGAGGGTCTGCTTCACCTGTGTATATTGGCCACACTCACCAACTCAAGTGCCCTCTTAAATTGATTGTTCTTCACAAAAATAATCCATCTTCTTTTTTTTGCTCTTGTTCATTAGAGAAGGCACCGTCTAGAGTTTGTAATTTTCATTCTCAGAAATAAAACTATTCCATCGAGTCTGAGATGTAAATCCACAATTTACTGTGCTGTGTCGGATGCTATTATTTGTCATCTCGGTGGGTACAATAGGGAAAAGGCAGAAAGCTTGTATAGCGCAAGTGGGCATATTAATCATGAAGTGTTTTGTTCTGATGTACAGTAAATCAGTTGATATTATGTGATTGGATGATAGAAATTCATCACACGCAGAATTTTACGGATTTTGATCAAGTCATTTCATAATATATCCCAGCATTAAAATACATGAACGTATTTTTAAGATTTGTTCTTTTTGCCCATGATATGTATTTTTTTTATTTTTAAGCATTTACTATTTTTCTTGTGCAGCTTCCAAGTATTTCCATACAGTGCAAGCTGCATTGTCCCCTCTTAGGGATCATTCAGATGACCATATTTTTGGTCCAAGTGCGATTCAACCCATCAGATCGCACTCGTTCCAATCTTATTCTATGCAACCGTGCACTTGTCCAATTTTTTCCTTGTACGGAGTCTATCCGAGGAAAAAGATTTCAGCATGCGCAATTTGCATCCACAAATCAGATCGCACTGTTCAATCTGATTTTCACAGATTGACATGAATTAAGAAGATGTAGAATTTTTTTTTCAACTTTTCCTCAGCCGAGAGAATCGGATCACACTCTGATCTTACTCTGATCCAACTCTGACCATAGTATGATTAGCATAATTGAACTGATTTTCTCGAATGAGAGAAAATACAATAGTGCGACCCTAGCCTTATCCAAATCCATCAGTATAGCTGTCTGGTGGGAGTTCTCCTCTCAGTAAGACATGACACACAGTTTTGCGCTTGCGCATGGTACCAATAAGTAAGGGGGTCCATTGTTCAGTCACTCCTTTCCATCAGTAATCATGCCACCTTCCTTCTCTGCTCTACCACAGCTCAGTGAAGCTGCACATGCAGCAGAAACAGAAAGGAGTGGTGAAACCAATATCCATGCCCATTTCCGCTGCTACTCCCTAACACTAATCATGCCATTATGCAGAATCACTGCAATGTATTACAGCAGAGAGGGAAAGTGGTTAGATTATGACGCATGCGCATTGTTCTGATCAGTGGTGAATTTGCCAATGCACATTGTAAACTTAGTCATTATGGGTGTTGAGTGACTACTGAAGAGGAATGGTGGCTGAAGTAGGGATTAGAATTGTTCCTCCCAATGATTGAAATCATGCACATGGCAAAGATATTTGCATTTGTTGCTTTTGGAGCGCAGTATGTGAAATCTCTGCTTGAAAACCGACTGGGTGTTTCTTCGCAGTAGTCTCTAGGAACGTGCACTTTTACATCCCCTTCCCAGATGTTGTCAATCACATCTCAGCAGTAACTGAGACTCCTGAATCAGCTGTTGAGATGTAATTTGTAGCATCTGGGAGAGAGAGCTGAAATCGCACACCTCATAGAAAACTCTAAAGAAACACCCAGTTGCACCACAAGCAGAGATTTCACATACTGTACTCGAAAAGTAACAAATATGAATATCTCTGCAATGGAGCGACGCAGATCAAAACAGAAAGGAGCGTCAGAGTGAGGCGAGCTCAGGGATTTTTTCAAGGCATTTAACTCAATTTTTTGAGCTAGTGACAGATCTTCTTTAAAAACAAAGTATATATAAAATGCCGTTATACCCTTTAAGTAGTATAGCCTAGCTTTTGAGAATTGAGCAACATTATAAACCTGCTCTGCTTCCCATCTATTCAAGGATCACTATTAGTATTCTGTACGTTCTTCTGTTTCCTTTCTTCATCTTATTCATTACATGTGGCAGAATCTAATGTATTCTATATAAAGAGGTACGTTATGCCGATGTGATCGGAATTTTCTCACTTTATCCTTTATTGTGTACTCTGCTTTATTTCCCTTGTAGAAGAGCGAGCACCAATGCACCGAGGCTTGATCGCGCTATATCGGCATTGTTAGGCCCCAGGCATTGCAAAGTTCATTGGTGAATGACATTTCATCTTTAGAAAAACTATTAAAATTAGAAATATTGGGAAGGATTCTAATATCTGCGTACAAGCGAGTGCAGGCCTATTGTTAGTATTATCCTCAAGGATAGAAGTCTACGCATAATGAGATGCCTACACGGTGTAGAGATGTAGTAATGTAGTAAGCTCCAAGCGAACATCTGACGCACTTCATCTATTGATTTAACATGATAAACGTTCATTAAGTGCTTTACGTTATTTATGTAGGATATGGTATCTGTATGGAAGGCATACTGAGCAGATAGCGAAGGTATGCTACTCTATTACAATACTTTGCATTAATCAAAAAGTTGGCACTTAATACGCTTGCATTTGTTGGAATGGGAAGGATGAGTTGGGCCCAACATTGCAGGATGCTGAGAGCAAATTTGTATGTGTACACAATAAAATGCATGATATCTTGGGGTCTTATTTATGGTGCCCACACCATGAGAACTTGGGTTCCAACATGTGAATGGAGCAGAAGCGCACATGAATGACCACTAGTTCATTAGCCTCTATGGGTCTATGGTCACTAGAGATGAGAAACTGTGTCTAAACTCGAACCACCATAATTGCTAGTAGAATGCGGTTAATTATGGATAGACCCCAGAGTATAATAGACAGAGAGGTTAAAAAATAAAAAAACATTTTTCTCACTCTCCCTTCACCTGTCCTTGAGCCACAGCTCCCCATTCAGTCCGTTACTGGCTCGCTTCCTCCCTCTGCTCTTTTGTCTTTTTTACTTTTTGGCATTCTATAAGGCATCATAGTGTGCATTGCATCATAGAGTTATGATGTCATTTGAGGCCTAGTCAGACCTGGAGGTACAGAAGAGGAAAGACAATTCTGGTGAATCTAAATTGTTTCTGAAATTTGAAGCAAATTCAATTCTCATCAAATTGATTCGCTTATTTCTAATCCTCACCATACCATTCACTTTTTTTGGACAGTTGGAGCCATAGTGACTGACCATGCATGATGACAGCTCCCATAGAAAGTGAATAGAGTGGTCAATCATGAATATTACTGTTCCATCCACACCGGCGACTTTATTCTGTTATCATCATAGTTGGTGGTGACCACAGTGGAAAGACTCCCATAGATCCTGCCTTTAGCCATGGTTTGTCAGCAATGAATTTGAATGGGATTATAGACTAGTTGGTGTTGAGTCATGGAAGGTAACTCAAGATATTATTTGATGTCATTATTGCGATCTGCACTCAATAAATGGAAGGAGGCAATTTCTATAAAATATTTTAAAACAGTATTTTGCTGTTGTACCCACCTTTTTCAGAACCCTTAATGATGATGTTATCATTTTTCATGTTGGTAATGTTATTACTACAGTCTAGTAAGTTTTTGGGGAATAAATAATACTTGCCAACTCTTGAAACATCCATGAAGCTTTGGGAAAAAGGTAAAACCTTTAGACCTCCAGGAAGAGTTTAGTGAATCCAGCATTGAGCAGGTGGTTGGACACAAGGATACAAAGTCCCTTCCATGATTCTATGAAGAGTTGGCGCTTCCTGGAAGATCATCTTCTAGGAGGTTGCAAGTCACGTGCTAGGTCCTAAGTTTTGGCATCCAACTGTGCATTTCATATGGCAGGAAAAAGTATGTAAAAATAGCTTAGACAGGGCATAGGAATGTATACAAAGTGGATGGTTTGAGAAATTGTGTGTCTACTAGTAATTCCTCCTGGTAAGCTCTCCTTCAATTTCTTGTCATACTTTCCAAATTTTACTGACTCCATATCAGTTTCAAGTGGAGTTGTCTTCTGCTTAACCATTGGTTTCATTGTGTCAGAACTTAAGACCAATGTAGGATTCTTCTCCTTCCGAAACAATTTTCCAATAGCCAATGCTAAGATGTCAAGTTCATGTTGACCATACTGTTGTTGCCATTACCTAATACAACTCTAACAGTTTTTTCTGATGCTTGCTCAGATCAGGTGGACCAAAACGGCAGGAAGTGCGTCCGATAGATTCCAAGACTCCAGTGTATTCAATGAGACCTTGAGGATTACAAACATCCAGAGACATCAAGGAGGAAGATATTATTGCAAAGCAGAAAACGGGCTGGGCTCTCCTGCAATAAAGTCTATCCGAGTGGATGTATATTGTGAGTACAAAAGGCCACTCTTCTCTTCTAGCCCTTTCATATTGTGTAGGGTATAATGATGTATGGGGTATCATCTCTCTTTATGTACAGCCCATACAGTTGCTGATTACTCTCATCCATCGCTTTATTGTTGCATGTCACATAGAGTTGTGCCGAGCATCCATTCCCGATTATTCTCTGCAGTTGCGGAGCGCATGTGATTGAGTGCTGGATATAGCTTCTGTCTACACATAAATAGAAGAGGTTATGACAAAGGATGAACCTAAATGACAAAGTCTGTAATATAGGATGAAAAGTGATGCTATAAAAATAAACAGATATAGATGAAAGAAGGGCACCAGAGATTTACTGCAGGTCATTGGATTTATGGAATGCACTGGGAAAAATCTGGCATCCATAGGGCCATAAACATGACCGAATATCAAAAATGCTATTAGGTAGCCAGTCAGATTCTGCAGGCTGATGATCTGGGCCTCCAGGGCCCAATGTGCCATATTTAATTTTGATCAATGCTAGTTACTTCGCCGACATTCATTTCCACACGTAAGTAACGGCATCAAAGTGATGATTTGTCCCCAATTATGGGAGGAATTAGAGATGAACGAATCTGATGAGATTTGGTTTTGCTCGAATTCGAGCAATTTGGGTTGAGACAATTTGGGTTGAGACAAATTTATTTGAAGCAAATCAAAATGCCGGTAAAAGCCATTTATCATGCTATGAGGTCTCTTCAAAGCACAGCAGATAATAAACAGAGGGGATAAAAATATCAAAAATGTTCACAACCATCTAGGCTCTCATTTTTTCTTGCACCACAGCTCCTCGCCCGATCTTCCGCTGGTTTGCTCTTCCTTCCGGCTTCAGTCTTCTCTTCCATTCTTCTTCACTCTTCATATCTTAAGTGTTCACTAAGCCTCAAATAACACTATGTCATCACTGTAGGTCTAAGCAGCACCGAGATGCCAAAGAGTTAAAACAGAAAAGAATACCAGAGCTGGAGGGAAGAAGTGATTTCGCTGCCGCCACCATTTTGCTTAACTGTAAAGGGCAGGACAAACAATTAAAACAATGATAATGGACGCCTCACCGCTCAACTATCCCACCACCCCTACATCTCTTCTTTTCCCCTTCCCTCAGTACGCAAATCTTCAGCCTGTTAAATACAGGCTATGGCTTCTGGCTTCACAAGACATCTGATGTAACCGCACTCCATGCCGTCACTCAGGGAAAGGGAAAAAAAAGAGCCACGGAGGACAGATGGCAGTCTATGGGGATGAAGGGACGGGTGACCAGTGAGCTATTGTTTTTTTTTTACATTCTACGTTTGTTATGCTCTGGTGTCTACAGAAAACATTTAATTTGCATCAAAAAACTTTGTTGCCCATTACATTTTCCTGTAAAATCCACGCAATTTGACGAATTAGAAATTTGGGAGAGTTGGTCATCTCTAATAAGAGAATAACTTTTTTATATAACTGTCATGGTGCCTATGTTGTACCAGGACAGATCTTAAAAGAGCTTCTAAGGACAGTGTAATGGCCAGAGGATGCACAGATAGAATGGCTGGGAGGCCACATCATTACCTGGACGTCAAAAGCAAGAGCAAAACGTTGCCAAAATATGGTCAAAGAACATGAATTAAGAGCAGAGTAGAAGTTAGAACAAAAGCAAGTAGGAGGCTAAGCTCATAAATGGCAACCATTGGTGATAGTCATGGGATTTGATAGTGGGAGCCTCAACTAGGCAGAAAGAACAACTAAGTAACACATTTAATAGTTAACTCCCAAGCTCCTAGTCAGGAAGGTAACCCCCAAGTCCCAGAATTAATCAAGCTGTTTCTCTTTGATTCAACAATGCCCGTAACCGATGTGCAGCACAGTCTGGCAACAGAAGCAGAAACAGTGGAAACAAATATGCAACAATAAACTTTTTGCAAATGTGGAATTAATAGAGTGCAGGGGGTCGCTCATCTGTTAACCAGATCAGAAAGGAGTTGCAAAAGGCAACAAATCTGTGGTGGATTGTACAATTCTTCATTTTCCCTATAGAGGCACTGCAGAAACCTGAGAACGTATAGCTGGTTTTCGCGCACTGTTTACAGCTGGAGATTCCAATAGCAAGAAGCCAATTGTGGACCCTTCTAAAAAAGCTAAATTATCCAAAGTGTTTAATCCATTTTAGGTGAACTGTTAATACTTTTCCATAAACTCTTGTGTTCCTTTATTGTGCACCTTAGTGCTACTTGCTCATGAAGGATGCTCGTATTTATTGTTATATAATGGAGGGAGTTTCTATGGCTTGACAGTAGATTATTATTTTTTGTGAAACATACAGCTTAATATGCTGTCATGGCAAGAAAAAAAACAACATAAAAAAAGCTTAAAAATAATAAGCATTTGTGTCCTTAGAATGGACACTGTTGTGTTACAATAAAGCCAGTGGTAAACAGCCGAGTGATTATTTCTGAATTGTACTGCGAGTATACAGAACAATCAGCCAAAGAGTTCTGTGAGCCGCCAAGTGCTGTCAGGTTGTTTATGATGTATGTGAAAATTAGAGATTTTTGCTTGTGGAAGCAGTGATGGAAAAATCATATGTAACAAAAAGGAATTTATTTTACAATGAGGATTTAAAGTAAACGTCCGACTTTTAACACAAGTGCAATTCTCACACCGGACACTGGAGCTTTTTTAGACTTGTATATCCTGTTGTTTCAGGAAATAACACATGTACATAGCAGCAATGAAAAGACTCTGACATTAGCTGTTGTATCAATGCATCAGCTAATGAGTGTGTACAAAAGTTAGTGTGAAGAGAGTCAGCTGTGAAAACTCCTATTGTGAATGGTGGATCCTGTGTTATCAGCTGTGTATACAGGTGTTATCTGTCACTGTAATCCTGCCTCTGATGACAAAGAGACTGTCGGAAATTATCTCCAGAAAGGACTGGATGTATGAATTTAATGAGTGTTTACAAAAGTCATTGAGAATGGAGGAGGGTCAGATGGGACAACAACACCTATTGTGATTGGTAGCTTCTGTGTTATCTACTTTATATAGAGGTGTTGTCAATCATTGTGCAGAAGGAGGAGGTGAGCTGTGACATCACCTACTATGTTTGGTGGATCCTGTGGTATCTACTGTATATAGAGGTGTTATCAGTTATTGTACAGGAGGAGGAGGTGAACTGTGACATCACCTATTGTGAATGGTGGATCCTGTGTTATCCACTGTATATAGAGATGTTATCAGTTATTGTACAGGAGGAGGAGGTGAGCTGTGACATCACCTATTGTGAATGGTGGTTCCTGTATTATCTACTGTTTATAGAAGTGTTATCAGTCATTGTCCAGAAGGAGGAGGTGAGGTGTGATATCACCTATTGTGAATGGTGGATCCTGTGTTATCTACTGTATATAGAGGTGTTATCAGTCATTGTACAGGAGGAGGTGAGCTGTGACATCACCTATTGTGAATGGTGGATCCTGTGTTATCTACTGTATATAGAAGTGTTATCAGTCATTGTACAGGAGGAGGTGGTGAGCTGGGTCATCACCTATTGTGAATGGTGGATCCTGTAATATCTACTATATATAGAGGTATAATCAGTCATTGTACAGGAGGAGGTGAGCTGTGACATCACCTATTGAGAATGGTGGATCCTGTGTTACCTACTGTATATAGAGGTGTTATCAGTCATTGTACAGGAGGAGGTGGGCTGTGACATCACCTATTATGAATGGTGGATCCTGTGTTATCTACTGTATATAGAGGTGTAATCAGTCATTGTACAGGAGGAGGAGGAGAGCTGTGACATAGCCTATTGTGAATAATGGATCCTGTGTTGTATAGTGTACATAGGGGTGATATCAGTCATTGTACAGGTAAAGGAGGTGAGTTGTGACATCACCTATTGTGAATGGTGGATCGTGTGTTATCTGTTGTATATAGAGGTGTTATTAGTCATTGTACAGGAGGAGAAGGTGAGCTGTGACATCACCTATTATGAATGGTGGATCCTGTGTTATCTACTGTACATAGAGGTGTAATCAGTAGTGTTGAGCATTCCGATACCGCAAGTATCGGGTATCGGCCGATACTTGCGGGTATCAGAATTCCGATACCGAGATCCGATACTTTTGTGGTATCGGGTATCGGTATCGAAACAACATTAATGTGTAAAATAAAGAATTAAAATAAAAAATATTGCTATACTCACCTCTCCGACGCAGCCTGGACCTCACCGAGGGAGCCGGCAGCGTTCTGTGCATTAAAATGCGCGCTTTTACTTCCATCCGTGACGTCACGGCTTGTGATTGGTCGCGTGCCGCCCATGTGGCCGCGACGCGACCAATCACAGCAAGCCGTGACGTAATTTTCAGGTCCTGAATGCCTATTTCTGCATTCAGGACCTGAAATTACGTCATGGCTTGCTGTGATTGGTCGCGTCGCGGTCACATGGGCGGCACGCAACCAATCACAAGCCGTGACGTAATTTTAAAATGCGCGCGTTTCCTGCCTCCCATGACGTCACAGCTTGTGATTGGTCGCGTCGCCCATGTGACCGCGACGCGACCAATCACAAGCCGGAACGCAATTTTAAAATCCTGAATGCCTAGAATTAGGCATCCAGGACCTGAAAATTACGTCACGGCTTGCTGTGATTGGTCGCGTCGCGGCCACATGGGCGGCATGCGACCAATCACAAGCCGTGATGTCACGGAAGGAAGTAAAAGCGCGCATTTTAAGCACAGAACGCTGCCGGTTCCCTCGGTGAGGTCCAGGCTGCGTCGGAGAGGTGAGTATAGCAATATTTTTTATTTTAATTCTTTATTTTACACATTAATATGGATCCCAGGGCCTGAAGGAGAGTTTCCTCTCCTTCAGACCCTGGGAACCATCAGGAATACCGTCCGATACTTGAGTCCCATTGACTTGTATTGGTATCGGGTATCGGTATCGGATTAGATCCGATACTTTGCCGGTATCGGCCGATAATTTCCGATACCTATACTTTCAAGTATCGGACGGTATCGCTCAACACTGGTAATCAGTCATTGTACAGGAGGAGGAGGTGAGCTGTGACATCACCTATTGTGAATGGTGGATCCTGTAATATCTACTGTATATAGAAGTGTTATCAGTCATTGTACAGGAAAAGGAGGTGAGCTGTGACATCACCTATTGTGAATGATGGATCCTGTGCTATCTACTGTATATAGAGGTGTTGTCAGTCATTGTACAGGAGGAGGTGGTGAGCTGTGACATCACCTATTGTGTATGGTGGATACTGTGTTATCTACTGTATATAGAGGTGTTATCAGTCATTGTCCTGGAGGAGGAGGTGAGCTGTGACATCACCTGTTGTGAATATTGGATCCTTTGTTATATACTGTATATAGAGGTGTTATCAGTCATTGTACAGGAGGAGGAGGAGAGCTGTGACATCACCTATTGTGAATGTTGGATCCTGTGTTATTTTCTGGATATAAAGGTGTTGTCAGTCATTGTGCAGGAGGAGGAGGTGAGCTGTGACATCACCTACTGTGAATGGTGTATCCTGTGTTATCTACTGTATATAGAGCTGTTATCAGTCATTGTACAGAAGGAGGAGGTGAGCTGTGACACCACCTATTGTGAATGGTGGATCCTGTGTTATCTACTGTATTTAGTGGTGTTATCAGTCATTGTACAGGAGGAGGAGGTGAGCTGTGACATCACCTATTGTGAATGGTGGATCCTGTGTTATCTACTGTATATAGAAGTGTTATCAGTCATTGTACAGGAGGAGGTGGTGAGCTGGGTCATCACCTATTGTGAATGGTGGATCCTGTAATATCTACTATATATAGAGGTATAATCAGTCATTGTACAGGAGGAGGTGAGCTGTGACATCACCTATTGAGAATGGTGGATCCTGTGTTACCTACTGTATATAGAGGTGTTATCAGTCATTGTACAGGAGGAGGTGGGCTGTGACATCACCTATTATGAATGGTGGATCCTGTGTTATCTACTGTATATAGAGGTGTAATCAGTCATTGTACAGGAGGAGGAGGAGAGCTGTGACATAGCCTATTGTGAATAATGGATCCTGTGTTGTATAGTGTACATAGGGGTGATATCAGTCATTGTACAGGTAAAGGAGGTGAGTTGTGACATCACCTATTGTGAATGGTGGATCCTGTGTTATCTGTTGTATATAGAGGTGTTATTAGTCATTGTACAGGAGGAGAAGGTGAGCTGTGACATCACCTATTATGAATGGTGGATCCTGTGTTATCTACTGTACATAGAGGTGTAATCAGTCATTGTACAGGAGGAGGAGGTGAGCTGTGACATCACCTATTGTGAATGGTGGATCCTGTGCTATCTACTGTATATAGAGGTGTTGTCAGTCATTGTACAGGAGGAGGTGGTGAGCTGTGACATCACCTATTGTGAATGGTGAATCCTGTAATATCTACTGTATATAGAAGTGTTATCAGTCATTGTACAGGAAAAGGAGGTGAGCTGTGACATCACCTATTGTGAATGGTGGATCCTGTATTATCTACTGTATATAGAGGTGTTATCAGTCATTGTACAGGAGGAGGAGGTGATCTGTGACATCACCTATTGTGAATGGTGGATCCTGTATTATCTACTGTATATAGAGGTGTTATCAGTCATTGTACAGGATGAGGAGGTGAGCTGTGACATCACCTGTTGTGAATATTGGATCCTTTGTTATATACTGTATATAGAGGTGTTATCAGTCATTGAACAGGAGGAGGAGGAGAGCTGTGACATCACCTATTGTGAATGTTGGATCCTGTGTTATTTTCTGTATATAAAGGTGTTATCAGTCATTATGCAGGAGGAGGAGGTGAGCTGTGACATCACCTACTGTGAA